>NW_026453300.1:0-179269 GCF_025200985.1 Drosophila gunungcola
CACTAGGAGAGTCGATCTAGGCATGTCCGTCTGTCCGTCCGTCTGTCCGTCCGTCTGTCGTCCGTCTGTCCATCCGTCAGTTCGTCCGTCTGTCCGTCCGTTTCTACGTAAACTAGCCCTCAGTTTAAAAGCTATCTGCATGAAATTTTCCCAAAAGTTGTCTTTCTATTGCAGGTAGTATATAAGTCGGAACGAGCCGGATCGGACGACTATAGCATATAGCTTCAATAGGAACAATCGGAAAAAAATAAAAAAAATTATAACTTTGCTGTTTTTTAATTTTTTTTAGTTCTTCGACATATAGTAATAGTTAAATATTTTTGAATTACGGTTTCAATTCCACCATAATCGCACGACTATATCCCATAGAAATAATAAAAATATAAAATAACTATCTAATAATTGAGCTGCAAATCATAATAGCTTCAATGTTTTTCAGCATATACGCGAGAAAATCATCATTTTAATGTTTTCAAAAGTATTTAATTCTTGCCATAGCTGAAAGGGTTTGGCTTGCCGAAGTTTGCTTTCTTTCTTGTTTCGTATAATTCCATACATTTCTTATAATCGGTCAGGGTTGTTGTTTCTGGAACTCCTTCCAGCTCCCAACATTTCTCCAAATAGACTGTCGATTTTAATGCGCTTACTACCTGGTACTTGCACAATTACAGATAAAATTCATCTTAGTTTAGTTCGTTGACCAATCATGGTTTCTTCCTGTTTCAATCCTTGAGTAATAATTTCGGCCAAGAGATTTCTTCCTATCAGCACAATAATCCTGCTTTCTGTTAAAGGTTGGTTCCGCCAAAGTTGTATCTTTCCATTTACGCATATCATACTCAAATGACTGCGTTGGTTGTGGGTTTAATAACTTATTTTAAGCCACTGTCTTAAATCGATCATTGCTGGAAAATCTGGATCGACGCTTTTGATAACCCACCAAACTTTCTCCTAGTCCATATATTTGGGTTTTTTTTTCTTTTTGAGATCTCCTAAAATTTGAACTGCCTCTTCAGAAATTAGAGTAATTTCAGATCCTTGGTCCACTTATGCTCGGACGGTTATCCATGCTCAACTTGCATCTTGGACAGTGTTGTTTTCCCCGTTTTTGATGTTAGAGTTGCTTTGGTTTCTTCTTGCCCATGTAACAACTCGTGATGGGGTCTACCACAATGCGAACACCCTTGTTCCACTTGACAGTCCTTGTAAAATGTATATTTTTGAATAATCAAATTCCAATGCATCTTTAAGCGTCTGAACCCTCTGTTATTTTCGAAAAATGTACATATGCTGTTGTCCTTGACGATCAAATCGGTGTCCATGCACTTGATGGCATGAGTGCATTTTTGTGCTGAGTCATGTTTAAAAAACTTCTTTCTGATCGCTGTTCATCATAGGCAAATATTATGAACATTTTTCGTAAAACTGACGTCTGTTTTCAGGTCTATTTTTTAAAATGTCCAAAGATATATTATAGTTATCATAATATATCAGCAGATGCTCTATTAAATATGACGCTTCACCCTTTCCAACTTTCATCTTAGGCTTCATCATTTGAACGCTGTCAACCATTTCCTTAAGCTTGTCAAAAAATCCTGACCATTCGGAAATGTAGGATTCTCCTATTCCTTACAGAAACTCGACGTTCTTCAAATCTATTCTATTATTTCTTTTTCCATTTTAATCTTCTCATACCCCCCTTAAATCGTTGGGATAATTTGTCCATTTATTTTCCATTCTTTCTCAATATATTTCATATATAATATTATATGTAGTTTCGGGTCTTGGCCCGCAGTTTTCATGGTTCCATGAAGCGATTGTCTTACTTGGTTGTATTCGTGTAAACGCATTTTCTGTTCCCCAACCAATTGTTGTATTGAGTTGTTATCATTTCCTCGGGTTGAGTGTTGAGTGTATTCCCACGCCGTTGCAGCTCAAAAGCCGCACTCTGTCGCTTGATCCTGATCTTCTCACGTCGACCGCCTCCATGAAACTCGCAGCAGTTTCAGGTTGCAATCGTCGTTTTAGGTTTTGTTTCCCTAATTTTGCCGTAGTGCACCGTTGAGTGAGCTTGCGAACTTTTCTACTGTGGATACCGTAAAGTGTACCGATCGGTTTGGCAGTCTACATGAGCAAAGAATTCTTATGCTCGAAGGACCATATTTAAGCAGCGTATATCGAGTGCCTGGGTGCAGCTCGTACAGCAACGTCGTCCGTGACTAAAACACAACAGTACTGATCTTTATTTGGCGGTCATCTTTATACCCTTTTCCACTTATGTGATAGTTTCAGTTTTCTTATCTTTAAACAATTCTAGGAGTTATATGTGTAATCTATTTTTTAATCTATTAGCGGGTAAAAACTATCAAGTGTCAATTGTTTGGGTTATCCCATTCTATTTATGTTGGATAAGAACATGTTTCTTAGCTATCTGACTTTCAGATCAATGTATGTCTGAAGCAACCTAATTGTCCATGTCAGATGTAAGCATTAAGTGATACAAATTTCAAAATGCAAACGAATCTCTAGCGCTGTTTGCCATCATGTTGTACTGGAACATTTTCAATAACGTCGATTTTTTTACCGTCTGGCAATGCCTTTATAAGTGCATTTATGTCCCAAAATTTTGATTTCATGCAAAATTAATGAACAATTTTCTAGATGTAACATTAGATTGTATTTCCTACATATCTCAAAAACATCAGTTAAATTCCAAAGCATATGATTCTCGAAACAATTAAATCATCCGTATAAAGAAATGCTAGGTTCAAGTCCAGAGAATGATGACTATAGCATTCTCTGGACATGAACCTAGCATTTCTTTAGCGCTGTTTTAAAGCCGAATGGTAGTCGCGTGAAGCGATGTGAACCATGCTCTAGAACTTTTTTCAAGTTAAATTTGATGAAACGTGACAATAAGTCATGGCAAATTAATACTTTCACTACCTAGTTGATCAAGTCGAAATGAGGATTGCCTCTACCTCGACTAAAGTGGTCTCAAGTTCTACATAAGTGAGCTTGCCCTCCGATATATCTTCAATAGCAAAGTTTTTGGCCAACTTCACCCACGGCCTTCAAAGCGCTCCAAAGTGTGGAGCTCGGGGCGGTACGGAACAGAAATCAAACTCTTTGCACGCACTATATGAATGAAGAATGTCAATCGCATCCGTATTGAAGAATTCGCTGTGAAATACGCACATATTTATTGATGCACCCAAAAAATTAGTGGCGTTATCGCAATACAGTAAGAGGGTAAGCCTCGGCGCCCAATAAACCTTCGAGGCATGATAGGAATGCATTAATTCGGATACCACTTCTATATGCACCTTTTTCGTGGCGAAGCAAACAAGATGGACACATATTTCTTATTAGGTCGTTTTCCACGACGTTTGGAAATGTCAATTAGACGTTCTGGGCGTATCCTATCCGCAGGCAGGTTACTTATAATCTACTGTGAGAGTCGAGGCTTTTAGTGAAAACCATGCGGACAATCTTTTGAGTTTGAACTCTTTCATAATCCCTTCCGTCTGATGAATAAATGGGGCGTCACCCTACAGTTAAGGTTTTGAAAGACTTTGCTTACTAAAAACTTAAATTCTTCATAAAATACTGAATGCTGTATGAGCACAATGATACGCCAAGAGATTATGCTAATCTCTAAAGCTAATGTGTTAGATGTCCACAACCTTGAGTTTCCGCTTTAATACCATTTTTTTAAACGCTCGATATACGTATATGGCTAGAACTTAATTCTTCTTCTCTTGTAGCTCGTCTTTCGTATCAGCACCTGTTAATCGTCGACGCTTAAATCGTTGCACACCTTAGGCCCCAACTGAAAACTGATCCTTGACTGATCTGCCATATATTGCAGGCATCTGACGGCCATAAACGGAACTGATGATAATCCGTACGTACGGTGTTCAGTTGTAGATTTGAATTGTATCCGTCGCATTTGGCCTCCATAAGATAAGCTGGAATACTCAGTCGCAAGTGTCTACCATGAAGGCTAAGAAAAACCATGTTCAGAATTCTTTGCGACGTTTACTGACTTTTGATGCTGAAACGTGTGAAAGGAACATTTGGAAAAGACTGTTAAATACTAGTATATCTGGCTTTGACTGGTCCGGGCAGAGGCCATTAATATCTTTTATAATGCATTGAACTCTTTCTTCCAACAGAGTGTTTAATAAAGAAATGTCATGCCTTGAAAATGTGAGGTCCCAGACTTTATAACAAATATAAGGCATGTGGTTCGCAAGCCGTCTTTTCCAGATACTTAAGTGCTCGGTCGAATTTACTGTGCTTGAAGCAAAGTATAATAATGGCTATTTATCTCGTTGTCGGACCCAGTTTTCAAAGATCCAAAACAGTTTTATAATTTTGTTAGCACTAAGCGTAACTCCGCCTCTTACCCAGCATCTCTATCGTTATAAATTCCAGTGTTTAAAAAACTGAAGTAAGTTTCATTTCATATGATTTTGATACTGCTCCTAGGAAAGCAGAAGTCGCAGTCGAAGCAAATGCAAAAATCAGAAAGTGACAAAATTCAGAAAGCAGCAAATTTCTCTGTTTTTCGTTTCATTGCTTGCTGCTTTGCTGTTGCTTACACTTATGAGCGTAAGTCGGAGCTGCGGAAGGCATCGACTTTCGGAAGTCGTCGAAAGTCGCAGTCGGGTTAATACGTTCAACTGTTGGATGACTTGTTATTTGTCGCTTTTGTTTTTTTTAGCACCTCTTTTATTTTTCCAGGAGCAGAAGCAGAAGCAACAGCTCATTTTAAAAAGTCGCAAGCAGTCAAGAAACAAAAGGTTAATTTTTTTTTACTTTTGCTACTTTGATTGCTGTTTTTTAAACACTGGAAAATTTCACGGCAAACACTAATCAGGCAAACGACTTTTCAGCTTCGTCCAGTAAACATTAATCTTACTCAAATGTCAAGTCCAGCCTAACTTAACATTTTGTCCGAGTTTAAGTGAAAACTCCGTTCTATTCAGGTTGATCTGCAAAGGGTTAAGCCAATATACTGCCCGGGTCCTGACGGTGTTTCAAGCTGCGTGCTTCGATACTGCGCAGACACCCAGTGCAGACCACTACATAAATTGATCACATCCTTAGAAACCTCTGACTTCCCACCTATTTGGAAGGATTCATTTGTTATTCAAAAAAGGTAAATAAAAGCTCTGTCTCTAAATAATCCAAGTTACTTTAGGCGTCTTACAAGTGAGTGCTTGGATTTATAAAAAAATTGGTCTAAAGAATTTGATGATCCCTGTGCAACAAAGACTTTTCATTAGTTTGCTTGGGATTACTTTTATTCGTTAACTTACATACGGAGAAGTGCAGAGTCCCGAGTTAGTGGGTAGCTCACATTTGTCTGTGGCTAATTGAATTACTAGGAACTTTATTCCTCTTATTTATAACCATTGTCGATCAAACATGAACCTTTTAGAGTACGATGCAAAGTTTATAATAAACTCGTTCACATAATTTCTACTACCGACTTTTTACCGATTTTGTAAGTATAATCTTATCTTACTTTTGGGCTTATGACACTACGATGTTGGCCTCATTTATTGCTCATCTTTACAATTGTGCGAGCAAGCAACTGAAAAGCTTTAAACGTTAAAATTAGAGGAATAAACACATATAAAAAACAAAACAATAAAGTTTAATTTAATGTTAATAGGGTGGTGTGGCCGTGAACTTATATCAAAAAGTCTCAGTCAGTATCCATATAGTTGTCTCTTTCTCTGAGCTTAAATGAATCCGTCAATGCGAAGAACGTAATGGCATACCCGTATTAGCACGAAATTAGCGTGTAGTATTTAGATTCGTAAGTTTTTTTAATTAGTACGTCCGTTTCTTTATTGTCCCTTTTCTTTCACCCCTCGCGATCTCGTTTTGTACGACTCTGGGGCCCGTGCGTAACAAGCATTGCTTGATACAGTAAGGGCCACTTGTTTGTACTGACCATTGTGCATCAACGTAAGAAAAAATTAAAAAAAAGAGTTAAATTTTTGTGCTATTTTTAGTGCTATTTTAAATGAATATCTTAAGCCTTCACTAGCACATCTAGCCCATCGGCTAGAACCGAGACAGTTTGAAAAAATGGTCTTCACATGTTAGCTTATCTTTGGTAAGCTATGGAGGAGATGTCCAGTACTCTTTTAATTTTCCAGAATGGATGCAACATTCCCGCCTACGATCCACCCGAACTCAGTATTGTTTAGGCGCGGCTTGCCGTATTTAGGAGTATGCTTTCCATTTTTAACTACGTCTAAGATGCCTTCAGTACTGATAGTTCTATTCGATTCTAAAACAAGACAGAATGCAAACTTCGGCTATATGATATATACACTTACTATATATTTCGAAGAACTAAAATAAAAAAATTAAAGAACAGCAAAGTGATCATTTTTTTGTATTTTTTTCCGATTGTTCCTATGTGAGCTATATGCTATACTCGTCCGATCCGGTTCGTTCCAACTTATTACTACCTGCAATAGAAAGACAACTTTTGGGAAAGTTTCATGCAGATAGCTTTAAAACTGAGGGACTAGTTTGCGTAAAAACGGGTCGGTTTGAAATTTAAGAAAATCAATTTTTTTGTTCAATTTCTTAATGTAAACACACAGAAACTTTTATATCGTCCCGTTGAATATTTTCAAAGATACACGTTTATGTTAAAAGGGTTTTCAGAGTGCTTGAAAGTACAAGAACAAATTTTAAACGCGTTTTTCTCAAAATGGTGTATTTAAAGTCGGTGACCAACATCGGCTAAGACGATTAGTCACCGAGCTTCATTTTTTAATAATTAATCGAAACATTTTCTCACCGATATATACTTTTTTGTATAAATAATTTAAGACCAAAATTTTGGTCAAAAATCATTTTTCTTATTGCTTATTACTTCGATTAATTACTAGAATTAGTTCAGAGATATAGTTACGCAAAATGCTTTTTTTTTTGAGAGGAACTCCCGGAGATCAGCTGGATCTCCTTTCCGAATAAATATTTTTTCTGACACGTTGTCTTAAAATAATTCAAACTTTTCCAGGAGAGTATTTCATGCCCTTGTTTCATTTTGTTGCTTATCAGCTGCATTTAAATTGGTCGCCAGCGCCCGTCGTTTGGATTCAAAGGCCATCTCGCTCGCATCAACACACACGTGCAGCTCATGCTTACATGCTTACCTTACACTCGAGGAATATTGGCAAGTATCACAACTCATCTTATTTTGAAATCCGAGCCCCGTTTAATCGTTTTGTTGAGTCCTTTAACATTTTTCTCGCTCTTGTAACACTTTATGAATGTAGTCATTGCTCTGAGATTTTAACACCAAAAGCATTATTTTTGGTTTGTTGATATTATATACCCCGAAATGGGGTACTATTACTTACAATGGACGCTATCTCTTTTGAAAGTTCAACATCATATCCCTGGCTTACGAAATCCATAATTGCTTGGTCATACTCTTGCATTTTTCCTAAATTCCGCATCTTATTTACAAATCCGAACCCGTCTGTTCAAAATGTAGAGTGCTATGGTGGTTTTTCTTGCAACCAGCTATATTGCATTTCTGCTTAAACTTACAACTTGTGATTTTTCCACAATACAGGCTACAATAGCGTAGACCATGTTTTTAAGCTAGAGTTCATCTCTTTTGTACACTTGCCTTTTATGCACCACGCATTTGACTAATGGATGATATCAGTTGCATTTGAAACAAGTCACCATGACAGTTCTATGCTGATTACGGCACCTTTCAGCATCGGTTTTGGATTCATAAGGCTAGTTTTAGCCACACTTTTACCTATTTCGCCAAGCTAAGTGCTAGAGTGGCTTAAGTCTGGGTAAGAAAATATATTTGTGCAGTGCTCATTCCATTGTATTTGTTTTGATAAGGGTAATTTCCCATTGAGCTGTTCTGTAAAGGTCGGATTATGGAGGTATTGTATGGCTCCAGTGGAATGTAAGTATAACACTAAATTTTCAATAAAGTTGGCAAATCGTTAGCCATCTCAATCTGGCTTTTTCTTAAAAGTTCTGGTCGATTAGAAGACCCACATTTCCGTATTTATAATTAAGCCTTTACTTCATTTTAAAGAATCTCCCTTAATGCTTTTTTAATAAATAGTGGCCAATCTTCCGGATTTCCATTAAAGTCTGGCAAGTCTATTAACTTTCTAGGCTGCACATCAGAATGTCCTTGCATAAAAGGATCGTTTACGTTGAAATATTGGTAGGATATACCCTGTTTCCCACAGAATCATGACTACTATTCATAAATTGTCCATACATACCAAGATCTCCCTCCATTGACGTGCTACCGCTTAATGTTGCTACCCTGTGTAACCAGGGTGGATGTGTCGCCAAATGCGCCACCAATTGCTAGGATAGCTTCCTTAGGACTCATATTCGGATCCGATGGTTTTTCCAGCTTGTCCATCCGTTCTGTTAAGTTCCTTGTCAGATTCACCACACCCTCAGATTGCAGAGACGAATTATTGGTTTTATTTGTTAGGGCTGTATGCTTCAGCAGCACTGTATTCGAATCCATTTCAGTGACTGTATCCTCTTCTCCAGATTTCGTTGCCGTTGATGACACCTCAGCAATTAACAATCTTTTTCCACTGCGCAATTATATGAGAATTTGAGAATGTTTTTCACAAAACAATTTTCACAAAAACAAATAAATAGGATGAGATCAGAGTATACGATATCTGAACAAATAAGAAAGTTAGATTCTGTGGATTCATCGGTGTGGTTTAATAACAAATTAGAAAGATTTTTCTGATTGGAAAAGTAGTAAACAAATTAAGTTTTTTTCTAATTTGCTATATAGCCTATACATATAGGAAACAAACTTCGGCAGTCCGAAGCTCATATACCCTCGCAGCTATTGCAATAAATTTTGTTTTATTTGCGTATATGTTTTCAAAACATTGAAGTTATGATGATTCTGAGCTCAATTATAAGATCGTTCTTATGGCAGCTATATGTTATCGTTTTCCTATTTAAATAAAATTTAAAGCATAATTTTAAAGTATCAAATTATTATGTCAAAAAAAATTTAAGAAAAAAAATTTATTAATCTTTCTGTTTTTAATACTTCGAATTTTCTTATAAAGAGTAAGAAATAAAGAGCTATATGATTTAGTGATCGGATTTTTATGATATATAAATAGTAAATCGGAAATATCTCGAAGAACCAAACAAAAAAAATTAAAATCCGCAAAGTTACATTTTTTTTAAATTATTTTTCTGATTGTTCGCATGGGAGCTATATACTATATAGGAATACAACTTTTGGGAAAGTTTCATGCAGAGAGACTAGCTTTCGTACAAACGGACGGACAGATGGACGGACAGTCGGACACGGCTAAATCGACTCTCCTAGTGATGCTGATCAAAAGTATATATATATATATTATATATATTTAATTCTTCTGTTGAATCCGAATCAATTTCCATTGAATGAAAGTAAGCCGCACTTAAAAAAACAAATTTCTTGAAAAAAAAATTTTTTGACCTAGAACTTTGACACCAAAGAGTCCATGCTTACACTGGTGCACAAATTTAAATCGACAAATCTTGATTTTTGGTAAAGTATGACTCCCGATTCAGAAATTATACTAATGTGAAAAAAAACGGTTTATTCGTCTTTTATGCCTATTTTATCTTTTTTTTGGTTTGTTTTAGTAACAAGAAAGGAAGCAAACTTCGGCAAGTCGAAGTTCGTATACCCCTTGCAGCTATTGATGAAATTAAATATTCTTGAAAACATTAATATTATGATTTACTTGCGTATATGTTAAAAACATAAAAGCTATGATGATTTGAAGCTCAATTATTGATAGTTTCTATGGCAGCTAAATGATATCGCTTTCCGATTTTAATAAAATTAAAAGCGTAATTCTGAACTGTCAAACTAGTAATTATTTAAAAAGAGTTTCTAAAAAAATTACAATTCATTTTAATTAATTTAAGAAAAAAAAATTTGTTACCATGGGAACATTATGTTATAGTCGTCCGATTTTGATTATATTTAAACCGTAATTCTGAAAATTTTAACCATTACTATACGTCGAAGAACTAAAAAAAAATTTTAAAAACAGCAAATTTTTTAATTTTTTTTCATTTATTTTTCCAATTGTTCCCATGGGAGCGAGAGACTAGTTTGCGTAGAAACGGACAAACAGACGGACATGGCTAGATCGACTCTCCTAGTGATGCAAATCAAGAATATATATACTTTATAGGGTCGGAAACGTCTCCTTCCCTGCTTTGCAAACTTCTGACTGAAATTATAATACCCTCTGCTGGGGTCTACAAAATTTGTTGGTTTATAAATTGTCAGATTAAAAAAATCTTGACGGTTTTGAATCTGTTGGATTTGTTCAAATCTGTCAATTTCTTGGCAGTAATACATCAATACAAAATAAGTTGATAAAAAATTTGCAGTGTCTATATTATTGACAAATATTTTTTTTTAAGTCCCTAAAAACATATTTTTATACCCTTGCAGAGGGAACTATAATTTCAGTCGGAGTTTGCATCGCAGTGAAGGAGACACTAGGAGAGTCGATTTAGCCATGTCGGTCTGTCCGTATGTCAGTCCGTCTGTCCGTCCGTTTCTACGCAAACTAGTCTCTCAGTTCTAAAGCTACTTTCCCAAAAATTGTCTTTCAATTGCAGGTAGTATATAGTCGGAACGAGCCGGATCAGACGACTATAGCATATAGCTCCCATAGGAACAATCGGAAACAAATTATAACTTGCTGTTTTTTTTAGTTCTTCGACATATAGTAATAGTTAAATATTTCAGAATTACGGTTTAATTTCATCAAAATCGAACGACTTTAACTTAAAGCTCCCATAGAAACAATAAAAATTAAAAAAAAAATTAAAACAATTTACCTTTTTTATTTTGTAATTTTTTTAGAAATTTTTTTTGATTATTTAATAATTTGACAGTTCTGAATTACGCTTTTAATTTTATTAAAATTGGAAAACGATATCTGATAGCTGCCATATGAACTATCAAATAATTGAGCTGCAAATCATCATAGCAAGTCAATCATAACTTTAATGTCTTCAAGAATATTTAATTTTTGCAATAGCTGCAAGGGTATATAAAAGTCGCCAAAGTCAGCTTCCTTTCTTGTTTAAATCCTTATTGCCATCAAAAAAAAAAGTTTTTAATCGAAATAAAGTTTTGGAGCATTTGGATACCTGATTGAGAAATTCTGTCTCTACTCTAACCCTTTGTAAACGATCTTGATGCGTATGCAACTAGAAGTTTAAGTCCTTTTTTGTTTTGAGTTAAAACTGCTCCACAGGCTTGCTACTTGAATCTGTTATTATGCAAAATTCTCTGCTGAAATTTTGATATTAAAAAAGAGTTGGGCTTATAAGTGCAGTTTTAAAGTGGCCAAAGGCATGTTGGCAGAAAAGCATGTTGACGTCATGAAACGTCCATAAAATTGCTAAATGCAACGAATCTTCTAGCCGCTGTACGCATCATGTGGTACTGGATAATTTTTAATAGCGTCGATTTTGTGTCGTCTGGCAATATTCCCTTACAAATGCAATTATGACCCAAAATGGTGACTTCATGAATGTAACTTTTAATTGTATTTCCTACATTTCTCAAAAACATCAGTTAAGTTCCAAAGCTTTCTTTCTCTGAACAATTAACTCACCAGTATTAAGAAATGCTTGAGTACGTTCAAGTGCAGAGAATGCTACAGTCTTCATTCTCTGAAAGGAATTTGTCGGTTTTTTTTAGGCCGAATGGTAGTCGCGTTATGCGATATGCACCCTTGGTTGTTGAAAACTACTTTTTATCTCTAGAAAATTTTTTAATTCGAGTTGATGAAATCATGACACTACGGCATGGCATTAAGTTATAGGGAACAAAAAATTTGTATTAATCTGAAGACAGTCAATTACTAATCACTTTTTTTTCTTGTCATAATCCGGAAGCGATTTTTCGGTACTTACAAAAGTGGGCTGTTACTATTTTGTGGTTTATTAACTTTCGTACCTGCGCTTGAATTTCTTTTCTTGGATTGTGAAAGTTGAAAACAGGTAGAAGGAAGCGATTCCAAACCTATAAAGTATAAATATTCTTTATTCTGATGATGCTCAAATGTCCTAAACTAATGAATGTATAAATGGCTGTAACATTGCACTGTGGTCAGAACGACTACTTTTTGCAGTAATAACTAAAGACAAAATGAGCTATTTAAGTTTTATTTTTGACTTAAGCTTATATCAACAAATATATGGAAAATTTAGGGCGTGGTTCTGCCCTGTTTCAAAGGACTTAATTTTTATTTTTTAACATAAATGTTCCTTGTTGTTTTTTTCTTAAATTAAAATACGAAGGCGAAATAATATAACGTTGACTAAAAGAAGGGTGGTGATATGCTTTTATTTTACGAGAAATCTCAAATCTCATCTCTCATATTTTCGACAAAATGTAAAACAAGGTACTTGGATCCTTCTAAACGCAGTAATTCTTTCGAAAAGAGGACGTGACATGACAAAACATTTTTTTTATTTATTTATTCAAAGATTTATTTTTATTAAACATTTTTTATAGTTTAGACGGCTACATTAAAACACCAACTACAAGAACACCACGAGTATTTTAAGCAGTTGAAAATAAGAAACACAAAGCACAAGGCCCTTTTTTGTTATTCCATCAAAAGTTTTCTTTTAAATCTTCTTAATTTCGCTGTTTAATGTATTCATTTTTTTTGACAAAGGCGAAAACTCAAGCCAGGCAGCTGAAATGTAAAAATGGTATATGGCCCTAATACTGTAACTGCCAACCCTGCACAATTCTGGTTTCATCGATTTCGTTCTGGGAATTTTGAAGGCTGCGGAAGGCCAATCGTCAAAAATGTCGACAAAATTATGGAAATCTTTGACTCTGGCCGTTATTCAAGCAGTTAATCAATTGCCCAGGAGCTAAACATTGCTCGAAAACAGTTAGGAACCATTAAACAAAGGCTGGATACACAAAAAAGCTTGATGTATGGGGTGCCACATGAGCTTTAAAAAAAAAACCGTTTGGACCGAATTTCGATCTGCGAATCGCTGCTGAATCGCAACAGAACCGACTCGTTTTTGAAGCGGATTGTGACTAGTGATGAAAAGTGGGGCACTTACGACAACATGAAGCGATAACGGTCGTGGTCGAAAAAGGATGAGCCGGCCCAGGCGGTGGCTAAGCCACGGTTGACGGCCAGAAAGGTTTTGCTGTGTGTTTGGTTGGATTGGCAAGGAATTTTCTTAATTCGGTTTTGTACTGTCAACAATTGGACCGTCTGAAAGAAGCAATTGCCGAGAAGTGCACCACATTGCCCAATAGGAAAGGAATTGTTTTCCATCAGGACAACGCTAGACCACACACATCAATAGCGACTCGCCAGAAGCTCCGACAGCTTGTATGGGAGGGTATTTTTCATCCACCTTATAGCCCGGACATCGCACCAAGTGACTACCACCTTTTCCTGTCAATGTCGAACGATTTGGATAGTGTAAAATTAACTACAAGAGACGATTGTGAAAGCCGACTGGCTTAGTTTTTTGCAAATAAGGACGAAGGATTCTTTGAGAGAGGTATTATGAAATGACCATCAAAATGGCAATCGATTGTGGGAAAAAATTGTGCTTATTTAAAATAAATCGCTTAATTCTAACCATAAAAAAGCTTTGAATTTCATGTATGTATAGGTATTGGACTACTTTTTACTTGACCTTATATTTAGTTTAGTATAGCACTCATGAAAGTGGACCGAGTATTAGATATAAAAAAACTACAGCCAAGTTAGTCATCAAAACAGATAGTAGGTCAACTGAACCATCAGCAGTTCGCCGAAACAATACGGTTAGCTGACACCACGATTTCATATGTCGGGCAAAAACTTGTGCTACCAATGCATTTTGTCTAGTAAAATACGAATAATATAATAATTCTCTTTCCACCTACTTTGTAAACCTAAGCACTTTTTGTACCAGTCAGTTAAAATTATATAAAATCAGTATCCAGTTGAAACGATCAAAGAGTTGTTACTCAACCCCAATCCCAATCATCAGAGGCTAACGCTGTGTCTCTCTCTTCACATTGCGCATTAACAAGATCTCAAGTCCATGGTTACTATAAAGATGTCGTTTAGAATGTTCAGTTTAGCCAAACGAAAATGTTGAATTACTTAAGCTTAATATCAAATTTTTGTTTAAATGTTATATAAAAGGTAATACTCAAGCTCGGGTTGTAGAACTCTCTTCGTCTCGTCGGTCTCTTATGGTCAGCAGTTTTTCTTCGGCAGAGCTTCTTTATTAGCTCCTCTCTGGGAATACTCCTTTGGTAGCGTCTCTCTAGAAGCCCTTCTTCTTGCTGGACTTCGTCTAATGGCGCTTTACTGGTAGCGCTGCTTCTCCGGTGACGCGTTTCTTGTAGCACCTAGCTGGTACAGCTTCTCTAGAAGCACGTCTTTTATAGCGCCTCATAAGTACAGATTCTCTGGAAGCCCGTCTCTTGTAGCGCCTCGCTAGTACAGCTTTTCTGGTAGCACGGCTCTTAAACAATTGTCCTCTGGTAGCACTACTACAGTACGCCCTTTGCTGCTCCTCGCTTCGTCTTGTTGTTTAGCGATCCTTGGTTTCGCGTTCAAGCGGTAAATCGAATTGTCTCCTCAGAATATTTAATTCTTGCAGCAATACAGCATTACAGCTCGCTCGTAATTTCAGAACACAGTGTTTATCCTCGTTGCATTGCTCTCTGTAGTTTTGTGGTCGTCATTCATTTCTATTGTCGTCTCTTTTTTTCCTGTGTTCAGCTACAAAACGCAAAATTTTCTGCTTCGCGGCGACTACTCATTCAAGTAAATAAATAAATAAAATAAATATATATTATAAATGTTAATTTATTTTTGGTTTTTCGATTTGAAACACTGTAAAATTAAATAAGACCAACATCTTTTCCATAATCACGCGCTGGACGTCCTCTCTCGTTGATCACTTGCGTAACTCTTCTATAGACCGATACCGTCTATGTAATCGGTTGATTTATTTGATTCTACTGATGCTATTAACTTAGCTATAGGGACTCAACATATACTAACTCCCACTCATACAATATTTTTATGTACTACCTGCAATAGAAAAACAACTTTTGGGAAAAGTTCATGCAGATAGCTTTAAAACTGAGAGACTAGTTTGCGTAGAAACGAAAGGACGCAGTGGAGGGGACAGTTCCGACCCTATAGAGTATATATATTCTTGATCAGCATCACTAGGAGAGTCGATCTAGCCGTCTGTCCTTCTATCTGCCTGTCCGTCTATCCGTCCGATTCTACGCAAACTATTCTCTCAGTCGGAACGACCCGGACGACTATAGCATACAGCTCCCATAGGAACAATCGGGAAAATAAATAAAACAAAATTATACTTTGGCTTTTTTATAATTAATTTTTTTTTGTTCTTCAACATATAGTAATGGTTAAATATTTCAGAATTGTATTTTATTTTATTTTATTTTATTGACTTATAGCTAACAATGAACTGCTAACTTACACATATATGCTAAAATAAGACTATCTTAAACTAACTAAATATTATATGATTCAAGAAAAGCATAAATGTTTGATGATAACCGATCAATAGAATTTCCCAAAGATATTACAGGATATACTGCCTTATAATTTAAATAAAGCACCCGAAAGGGCTCATGAAGGGCAAAGTTGGATCTAAAAATAGGCAAGTGAATAGGGCGAAAAGTACGAGAAAATATTGAGGGAACAGCGATGTTAATATAGCTAAGGAGGAGGCCAGAGTTCACCTCACCTATGAGAAGCTTATGCAAAAAAATTACTCCGATGCACATTCTACGATGTTTTAAAGACTTTAGATCAATTAACATTAACCTTGAAGAGTAAGGTGGCAAACGCCTCACCGGGTCCCAATTCACCTGTCAAAAAGCAAATAATAAAAATTGCTTTTGGAGTGACTCGATTAATTTTTGTTGATCAATATATTGAGGGCTTCAAATACATGCACAGTATTCCAAAATATGGCGAACCATGGAAATGGAAAGAGTTAGTTGTTGTATAAGGGTAGTCAAACTCCTTGGACCAACGTTTTATGAAGTCTAAAACACCCTTAGCTTTAACAATGATGACAGAAATATGGCTTTTGAAACATATCTTGCTATAGGACACCTAGATCAGATACTTGCGTAATACGCTCTAAAGTAGAGTTTCCAAGATGGTAAGAGTGTATGTGGGCTGAAGTCCGGTAAAAGGACATATATTTGCATTTGAACACCATAATTGTAATTGATCAATGTCCGACTATAGGCGAAGGTATGACGTTTGGTCAGAGAACGATAGGCAAATTTTTACGTCGTCCGAATACATTAGAGTAGAGGCAAATGACACTACTTTTGGAAGATCATTAATAAAAAGAAGGAAAAGTAGTGGCCCCAGATGACTTCCTTGGGGGACACCAGAAAAAACATTTACGACGGAGGAAAGTTGATTATTGAAGACAACGCGTTAAGTTCTGTTTGAGAGATAGGCAGAAATCCAGTTAAGTAAATTAGGTGGAAAACCTAAATTTTACGGTTTAAATTTGATCAAAATCGAACGACTATATCATAAAGCTCCCATAAAAACAATAAAAATATAAAAAAAAAATTATTTTTATGTAACTTTTTATTTTGTAATTGCTTTAAATTCTCTTTGACTTATTAATAATTTAACAGTTCAGAATTACGCTTTTAATTCTATTGAAATCGCAAAACGATATCGAATAGCTGTCATAGGAACTACCGAATAATTGCAGGTAGTACAAAAGTCTAAACGAGCCGGCTCGGAAGACTATAGCATATAGCTCCCATAGTAAAAATCGGAAAAATAAATGAAAAAAATTTATAGGTCTGTAGTTTTTTATTTTTTTTATTAGTAATGGTTAAATAATATAGAATTACGGGTTAAATTTCATGAAAATCGGACGACTATATCATATAGCTCCCTTAGGAACAATCGGTAAAAAATACAAAAAAAATTATAGCTCTGCTGTTTTTTAATTTTTTTTTTTAGTTCTTCGACATACAGTCGGTTAAATATTTTAGAATTACGGTTTAAATTTCAACAAAATCGGACGAATATATCATACAGCTCCCAAAGAAATAATAAAAATATATAAAATAACTATCTAATAATTGAGCTCCAAATCATCATAGCTTCAATGTTTTTTAACATATACGCAAGTAAATCATAATTTTAATGTTTTCAAGAATATTTAATTTTTGAAATAGCTGCAAGTTTGCGTTCCTTCTTGTTTTTATTACTTTTGGATTTAGTACTGGTTTAATATTTTAAAATTACGCTCTTAATTTTATTCAAATCGCAAAACGTTCCATAGGAACGATCAATAATTGAGCTCAAAATATAATTGATTCAATGTTTTAAAATATATACGCATATAAAACCAAAACCAAAAATTTCGGCTTGTCGAAGGTTGCTTCCTTTCTTGCAGTTATACATGTGCTAGGACTTTAATATCGCATCACAAATTCTATACAGCTCTTGACAAAATTAAAACGTATCTCTTTGGCACAAAACTATATCCTACATTTTCCCCGGACTTTTATTCCTATTTGCACATGCCGCGTTTATCTTTTCGTAAAAAAGACATTGCTGGGTTCCTTTATTGGTTAGGTTGGTGGTGACCCGTCAAACTCCGTGCTCTACTCTACTCTACAAGTTTTGACAGCCCACCAGTAAAATATTTTTCCAAATTCAAGACCTTAACGTTAAAAGCATTGAACATTGAACATTTACATACAGTAGTAACAGTACAGTAGTAGTAATCGCCTTTGGAAACTTGTTTGTGAATCGTAAAATTGAATTAATTTTTTTTGATTAATCCAAATTAAAAATCAAGTTACAAACAATTGTGTTTTTAATAGTTTAATCATATTAAAGATTACCTGTTTATTTTCGTCGGGAATTGAATACGTTTCATCATCAGATCCGCAGGCACCATATGATCTTGAAAAGCTTTCCCAGACTCGCCCCTACAATTTTTTGAGTCCGCATTTGCTAGTACCCACAGGGGTATTTCCGCAAAACTGGTTATTGTAAACGCAACACACATAATAAATATGATTGTTATTATTGAAAAAACGGCCTTTACGTGTCCACCCAATCGACGACCTGAAACCAAAGGGAAAAGCAAAGCTATGGTACATTTTGATTTCTTTTTACTTACCGATATCGGTTTCGTCCCAATTTAGTCCTCCCATTGAATAACCAAAAATCCTCCTAGACCTGCCATGACGGTAAACGTAGACAGTCCTCTTGCGTGATCTTCTGGCAAACATACGTCTAAAAGATAAGCTCTAGCTGGACTTTGACAAGCATCAGCGTCAAAGTCGAGAAGAACTGTTCCCAATACTGTAAAAAATATACCCCAGGCATGGGAAGATTTCGGTGGCGTTTGATGACTATGACTGACATTTTTCAAGTTCTTCAATTCAGAAAAATCATCTCGCTCATTTGCATTTCGATCTCCAAGCCAATATCCCAAGGTTTCGCCATTTGGAACCAAAAGAAGTCCTTAAAATAAGTAAAGACCGTGGATTAAAATTATTTAATACTTGGAAATGAGTATTTTCAACAAAAAACAAGGGGGAAAGCTATAGTCGAGTTCCTGACTATTAGATGCCTGTTACACAGGTAACAAATTTCAAAACCAATACTTCCACTGCCGAACTGCAACGTCAACACTACAAGCAAAGAGCGATCAGCACCCAACCTCCCTACAGCCTATCTTATGCAGAGCAGCGGCAAAGAACACACGAACATTTAAAACCGCTGTCGGAGCACACACAATGACAAGTTATCCGTGCAAACTACTCATACAAATTAAGTGCGAGCTTTTAGTAGTATGTATACTCTCCGCTGCTCTTCATGCACGAACGCTGTCTTTCAAACAGGCAGTGTGGTCTAAACAAAACATAATTGCCCATTACTTCTAAATTAATTGCTCGATTTTGAACATTTTTGTGTCTACCGATAGATACCCAAACATACACAAAAAGCCTGACAGATACGGTACATGTCACAGAGTGATTTTGCGATTCGTGGGCGTTGGATTATTGGATCCGTTTGAAAATAAATTTACGCTGCGTAGGAACAACTTAAAATGCACGTAAAATCACAAATCTCTAAGTTTTATAGTTTCCTATATTTCGACTTTCCTACGGACGGACAAACGGACAGTATTGGCTAGATCGACTTTGTTATTGATACTTATTGCGAATATATATACTTTATTGAGTCGGACGCACTTATTTTAACTTGTTACTCTACGAATAACGGCTATAAGAATTTGGCTTTGGAGAAATACGTGTGTTTTTTATGTTATCCTTTTACAAATTCCTCATCTTTTCAGATGTTACTTCAGTTAGTTATCGCATACAAATAAAAAAATTTTTTATTGTATATTCTAAATGTACGTTATGTGACAATGTAGACGGACACTGGCTTATCTTTATCTTTTCAATAAAATTTACATAAAACCCTTTTTAAAAAAATGCATGACCTTAGCTCATATTTTTGCCCCAAATGTGTAAATTATGTATTGTCGTTGTTCCCGGTTGTCGCCGCAATCCGTGAGGAGAGGGTGATGACGTCACTGGTTGACTGGCTGGTCTTCTTGGTGAGCGACGTTTGAGCTTGGAGAATTCTTTCTCTGGGTGATGCACTGGCCGCCTGTGTTGGAGGGCTCCGCGCCGTTCCTTGCTATTGCAGAAATATGATGGGAGAATTTCTCTCCGTTGTTAACGGCCCTTAAGGTTCGATAATTAATTCAATAATTAATCAGCTTTTGCTATGCGCTCTTTATTAATATAAAAACAAGAAAGAAAGCAAGCTTCGGCAAGCCGAAGTTCATATACCCTTGCAGCTATTGCGAGAATTAAATATTTTTGAAAACATTAAAATTATGATTTACTTGCGTACATGTTTAAAAACATTGAAGCTATTATGATTTGCAGCTCAATTATTACACTCATATTTTATATATTTTTATTATTTCTATGGGAGCTATATGATATAGTCGCCCGATTTTGATAAAATTTAAAACATAATTCCAAAATATTTAACCATTACTATATGTCGAAGAACTAAAGAAAAAATTAAAAAACAGCAAAGTTATAATTTTTTTTTGTATTTTTTTTTTCGTCCGATTTTTATAAAATTTAAACCGTAACTCTGAAATATTTAACCATTACTATATGCCGAAAAATTAAAAAACAGCAAAGTTATAATTTTTTTGTATATATTTTTTCGATCGTTCCTATGCGAGCTATATGCTATAGTCGTCCGATCCGACTCGTTACGACTAATATACTACCTGCAATAGAAAGACAACTTTTGGGAAAGTTTCATGCAGATAGCTTTAAAACTGAGAGACTAGTTTGCGTAGAAACGGACGGACAGACGGACGGACAGACGGACATGGCTAGATCGACTCTCCTAGTGATGCTGAATATATATATACTTTACAGGGTCGGAAATGTCTGCTTCATTGCGTTGCAAACTTCTGACTGAAATTATAATACCCTTTGCAAGGGTATAATAAAACTGAACTTATACATAAGCTGTTCTTTGGCTGAACGTGGCCGGCAGCCGGCCCCTAAAGGCGTCTATGCTGTGTCTGCCATTAAAACACTAGGGTGATCCAAGAAGAACCCCAGATTTCTACCGACTTATAAGTTCCCCATTAATTGTGTTAACTACTCCCCTCTTAGAAGTATGACCGTAATTGGTCATCTGCAATTTATAGACGGCCTGTTGTACTTCCTGCGCCGCTCGTTTCCTACTCAACACTCGGAAAAGTATGATAGAGCAGCTAATTAGGATGCTGATTTCGACGCCGACAGCGAACCAGATGTTGGTGACTCCAGCCGATTTCACCTCCTCCTTAAGCCCTCAGATAACCTCCAAGTTTTCGTTGTTCATTCTTTGGATAAGTGGCATACTCAGCATTGGATTATGGCCGGTGATGTTTAGCAAGAGAGAGGTCACCATGCCCGGTGTCTTTTTATAGCTTCACGTTGATTCGAATACTTAGTGCCATTGATGAAAGCTACTCGCTCGAACGTAATAATATGTGAGCCGTTGGTAGTCATCTCGGGGCCATCGGCAGTGCTGACCCGAGCTGGACACTCGTTGATAATTAGTATCCCGTCATCTACCAGTGTGATGGGGCTTAAATGGCTGGCCTGCGTTTCGCATTGTGCTGTACCACCCGCATGTAGGCCTCGAGCGTAAGTTGTTAATACGGATTCGGTGACTGCTAGGACATCATTGTTGCGTTCGGTTACTTTACCCTTTAATTTTAGGATATGCAATGAGCATATGGATGATATTACTTTATAATTTTATTGACCGTCTCCGTGAGCTTGTTGACTTTATCCTGAGTTGGCGAATTGATGATTACCTGCCTGTTATTTGACTCTATCAGTTGAGACTCGGACATTTTAAGCATTTCAAGGTCAGATGCGTCAGGAGTTCCCGCTGTACCTAAGAAGTCTAGAATCCTGGCCATCTTATGGTGCACTTATAATACTACACTTTCAGTGTCCACCTCTAGCAATTTTCGCATGTCCGACTTTGGGAATAAATCGGATAACTTAGCAGTTTCTTCTATCATAGCTGAGAATTCCGTCAATTTGCTTGAGTGCCGCAAAAAATGTCTCTGTTCCCACCCCAGTGCTATTCCGTCTGTGATAGAGATGCATTGGGCGTGGGAGTAGTCTGTCACTCTAGCTTTAACTACAGCTAACGTAAATAATATAATTCCTGCGATCCTTTAAGAAAGCGAAAAATTAAACTACTGTGCATTTATATGGAAAATATGTGTAAGTGTGGGGTGCATGTGAACCGTATAAAAAACAAGAAGGAAAGCAAACTTCGGCAAGCCGAAGTTCATATACCCTTGCAGCTATTGCATTAATTAAATACTTTTGAAAACATTTAAATTATGATTTACTTGAGTATGTGCTAAAAAAAAACATTGAAACTATGATGATTTGCAGCTCAATTATTAGATAGTTATTTTATATATTTTTATTATTTCTATGGGAGCTATATGCTATAGACGTCCGATTTTGATAAAATTTATACTATAATTCTGAAATAATTAAACATTGCTATATGTCGAAGAACTAAACAAAAAATTAAAAAACAGAAAAGTTATAATTTTTTTTCATTTATTTTTCCGATTGTTCCTATGGGAGCTATATGCTATAGTCGTCCGATTTTGATGAAATTAAAACCGTAATTCTGAAATATTAAACCATTACTATATCTCGAAGAACTAAACAAAAATTAAAAAACAGCAAAGTTATAATTTTTTTTCATTTATTTTTCCGATTGTTCCTATGGGAGCTATATGCTTTAGTCGTCCGATCCGGCTCGTTCCGACTTATATACTACCTGCAATAGAAAGACAACTTTTGGGAAAGTTTCATGCAGATAGCTTTAAAACTGAGAGACTAGTTTGCATATAAACGGACGGACAGACGGACGGACAGACGGACATGGCTATATCGACTCTACTAGTGATGCTGATCAAGAATATATTCTTTATAGGGTCGGAAACGTCTCCTTCACTGCGTTGCAAACTTCTGACTGAAATTATAATACCCTCTGCAAGGGTATAAAAATTGAAAGGGGTTTTATCTGAGGTTGCCGTTCCCATGTCTGCTTGTACGCGCTCTTCAGTGTACAGTTGGGCTAGTTTATTCCCTAACCTTTTGTTATTTTTAAGGTATACGTTTTCTACTACCTCAAAAATTCAATTTTGTGTGGTTGGGTTGCACCTATCTAAATTAGCTTGTTGAGCTTTTCGATTTGGAATCTAATTGCCAACTTTTGTTCGTCGTTGGCTGAGTGCATAGCATCATTGGGTTGCACATTTGTGACTGAGTGTAGCGTTTTATTATCTCTACCGTGGCTCTCATGACGAGCCGGACGGTGACACTTATTTGTTTATCAATTAGGGTGCCGTTAGGGTGCTGTGAAATCGTTCCACTTGCCCATTGGAGCTACTGTGTAAAGGAGGTGCGTTAACGATGTCTATGCCATATTGGTTTTTTAGCAATGAAGTTATGGTCTCCGAATTGAAGGATGCCTCTTTGTCGCAGTATATGGTTTTGGTTTTAGGAAAAAAACTCACAAGTTGTATGATGGGGCCACATACGTCTACTATTGCCCTAGAAGGTAAAGGTTGCACTATGGCGAACTTTGAAAATTGTCAACACAGGTTAAGAACGATTTTTTATCAGTGGAGTAAATATCAATATGCAGCATTTCGCCCGCATACGAAGGGACTGGTGTGACCCCCAAATCCTGCTTCTTGGGGTGTCTTTTGTATTTCGCCTTGGTGCATGTTTAGCTTAGTCGAGCTTAGTCATTTTTGGAAAATAGTAATCCTGAAGGACTTGTTTCACATTTTCCTGAGCAGCCCTGTGGACGTGGTTGTGCTCGCATGCTATAACTTCTGTCTGCTCGTTTGCATCATTCACAAATCTTTTGCAATGCCAAAACTAAGTTACCCGGAATTCCATCACCAAAACATGTTGGATGCAAGCTAATGTATGGTGGTCACAGTGGATGGCGTTCACAACATTCACGTTAACTACTTCTTTAACTAACTCGAGCAAGGAATCTTTGTTATTGAAATGGATTATGTGACGGGTTTTGCTTTGTGCCGATTACAAAACAAACTGAATCAAACTTATCTTCTAAGTTCAGGGATTCATTTATTGAGGCTAGAGAATGAGATTTGTACATTACAAGCAAAACACATTATTAAACCTTTTGCTGTATGTTACGTCGGTGTGTTATTGCCCAGTCCAAAGGACTTAGGCCGAGGGAGTTGGGTCCTGGGTAGGCACGCTGGGTGCTGGCTCAGCTCGCCGGATGGGGTGGGTTCTTTGGAAACCACTCCCTCCCCTACATAACGAGAATAAATTTATCGTGCCTTAGGAAAAAGATAGAGATCGTTCAGTTCGTTTTGTCATTTCTCGTCGCTGCCCACAAGCTTCTCAAGTAGCTAGTTCGAGCGCTTGACCGAATTTCGATCGGCAGCGTGTGGCTGTTTTACCCTGCCCCTTCATACCTCCCTTATGCCGATGGATCGCCGCCGGCCACTGCAATGCGATCCCCTATTGTCAATGTCGTCAGTCGAAAGTTACGTCATTGTTCTTGACCCGAGCATTTCCATTTGCGCCAGCTCCCCCTTTTATAAACGTTTACCAACACATTATTGAGTTCTGCTTCATATTATAATTTATTGAAAAGATTTTTCATTTAAAAGGTACGCATTTAATTGGCAAATAAAAGAGTAAATTAGGGTGCCAAATTAATTAAATTGAGAAATATTCTACGCGGTGTATATAATATTTGTATTAACGTATAATAAAACTGTTGAGAATGAATAAATTTTTAAGAATAATATTTTTGAGTTAATTCATAAAAATAGGTATATACGCATATGTGTAAATATATATATATATATTCAAGTTAATTTGCTTGAAAGTAAGTCGAACGCAACTCACTTACCCCTTTTTATTTCCATCGACGAGAGCTCTCATTGTGGTATTCTGGGTTTGGAAAATTAATTATACACATATGCATAAATATATTTGTATTAGTGCAAATTCACTAACCATTATTGATAAAGTGTTGGATTAATTTATATAAAAAAATTATGCTAATTGTCATTTCTTGGGCAATTGCGCGATGTTGGTCTTATTTTACAAACAGAAGAAAAAAAGAAGTTATTCGCTTTATTGCGATACGAATTGCGAGGAAGAGAAGAGTGAAAACGGCACTCGCGACGGTTGACGGTAGCACTTCTAGCTGAGGTTTCTTCTGGTGGTTCCAATTACAAATAAAGACTTTGGTCTTTGGCTTGCATTTAATTGTTTGTTTATTATTGATGGGTGTTGTTGGTTGTTTTGCCGAAATTGAAATAATAATAATGAAGTAATTGTCATTTTTGCACGGGTTGATATGTTAGTGCTGGCTCCTTTCTGGCATATTGGCGGTGGCAGCTATGATTTTCTCCAGCTCGTGTCCGTGGTCCCGACGACTCTGCACAGGTCGCTTGTACATCCGGAGGAAGTTCAGAATCAACATAAGGATCAAGAGTCCAGTAATGAGGCACAAAACATTGTAGACTTTGGTTATGTCCTCCTTGTGGTCTACAATTTCGACGTTGTTCACCACGTTTGCCGTGTTGTCGGATGCCTTCGAGGTTGTAGATCCCATGATATATAAGTTATATTTCTATCAGGTTCCAAATTCGATCACTCGGATAAGTCCTCCGCGATTACTGTTTTTGTCAGTAGAGGACTTAACGCGGTTCCGCGGTTCTTCCTGTCTGGACTCCCGATTCTCAATTATCTTGGACTATGGCTGCCCGATTCACAATGATCTTGGACTGTGATTTACCGATTCGCAATTATCTTGTACTGTCTCCATTCGAACCTAAGGTGGGGGCTCTTTTATACCGGTGGTATTGCTTCCGGGTCATCTAAGGGTTCCCACTTAGGTACAGCATTTCCCCCTTTTCTGGCTTAATGGCCCACTTCTGGATTCTGCTAGGTTTCATATTAATTGCTGCGTACACCTATTGCCTGCTGTATGTTCTTATGAATTGCTTACTCTGACCAATTCGTTGCTGGTTACTGTATTGGGCAATTTCGGTGTTTCGCCACCTGCACTTCACGGTGTCTTCTGTCTCTGGTTATTGTACCTATTTCTTTCTTGTTTTATTTCTTACCCCGCTCCCGTAACACCCTGGGATTTAGGAGTCTCACTCTCTATTGTCTGAGATATCCGGGCTATTAAACAATTATTATTAATGATAACAAATTAATTTGCACTCAACAAAAAAAAATAGAAAAAGGTCAGGTGACAAATATATATATATTTTTTTTTGTTTTTATTTATTTGATAAGACATGATTTTTTTTTTTTTTACATTGACAAACGCCGTCTTGCCGGGGTCGGCTCGTAGTCGTCTTCATCTTCGGTGTAGACACGGTAGTCTGGAGAAGGTTTCGAAGTTTCTTAGTCTTCCGGTTACCCCTTTCGTGTTCTTCCTCTTGTGCCGTATTAAAGATACGGGCGCGAACCTCCTCGTACTCTGCCTTACGCTGATACCATGTCTTATGAGACGATATCTGTGCGGGGCTTGAGGTCGCCTCTTTTATTGTCTCGGGGTGTCGTTTTTCTGACCGGTCGTCCCCGGCTCCCCGATCAGACCGTAATAAAGAAGAGTGAGTATAGTTTTAAGAGTCGTTTTTACCACAATAGTGACACTGCGTTGCATGGAATGTTCCGTCTACAATTTTACGGTGGCGATAAAATTCCGCCGGCTTATTGCACGTATAGCAAAGGTATGTATGAAACGGGGACGTGCATTCTCTTCCGGGTTCTGTTTCCATTGACTCCAAGGTTTTCTTGTCCAAGTTTTGACGAAATGGATTTCCTCTTGCTGGCTTTATCATTTCAGCACCATTCGGTGCCGGTTGTTCTGAATAGCCTCTACTTGGTAGTCATCGGCCTCGTATTCTTCTTCCGATTCATTTATGATCTCGTTAACGTGCCGCGGGCGCGACCTCTTGTCCTTCAACCATTTTTCGACACGTATTCCTTCCCTCTTAAACTCGGCTAATGTAGATATGCTTGACGACAACAAAAAGACTTCCATTTGAGAATTTAGGTTCTCTTTCAATATCTCCACAAGGTTGGATTCTGGAATCTTATTTCTTAGTTTAAACTACAAATTGTGCATCGCAGAAATATAATCCTCCAAACTCTCGTTTTATCCCTGTCGTCGTTCCATTAATTCCTTTATGGTGACATAGTCGTTCTCAGATGTCGAAAAGGCTCTGGTCATTGCTCGGCTTAACGAGTGGTACCCAAAATCATGGTCGTCCGCTTTGTCTTCGAGCATATGCCAAGACCATTTGCTGGCGGATCCAGGGAGTAAACAGTGAAATTCTCGGAATACGTGTTCATCTGTATACCCATACATTGCTTTCATGCGATCTACTCGGAAGAGAAAACTTTCTATTGACATCCCTCGGCTGGTCCCATCAAATTTAAGATTCCACTTATCCAATCTAACGTTCCGGTTCTCTGTTGGCCCACTTCTGGATTCTGCTAGGTTTCATATTAATTGCTGCGTACACCTATTGCCTGCTGTATGTTCTTATGAATTGCTTACTCTGACCAATTCGTTGCTGGTTACTGTATTGGGCAATTTCGGTGTTTCGCCACCTGCACTTCACGGTGTCTTCTGTCTCTGGTTATTGTACCTATTTCTTTCTTGTTTTATTTCTTACCCCGCTCCCGTAACACCCTGGGATTTAGGAGTCTCACTCTCTATTGTCTGAGATATCCGGGCTATTAAACAATTATTATTAATGATAACAAATTAATTTGCACTCAACAAAAAAAAATAGAAAAAGGTCAGGTGACAAATATATATATATCTTTTTTTGTTTTTATTTATTTGATAAGACATGATTTTTTTTTTTTTTACATTGACAAACGCCGTCTTGCCGGGGTCGGCTCGTAGTCGTCTTCATCTTCGGTGTAGACACGGTAGTCTGGAGAAGGTTTCGAAGTTTCTTAGTCTTCCGGTTACCCCTTTCGTGTTCTTCCTCTTGTGCCGTATTAAAGATACGGGCGCGAACCTCCTCGTACTCTGCCTTACGCTGATACCATGTCTTATGAGACGATATCTGTGCGGGGCTTGAGGTCGCCTCTTTTATTGTCTCGGGGTGTCGTTTTTCTGACCGGTCGTCCCCGGCTCCCCGATCAGACCGTAATAAAGAAGAGTGAGTATAGTTTTAAGAGTCGTTTTTACCACAATAGTGACACTGCGTTGCATGGAATGTTCCGTCTACAATTTTACGGTGGCGATAAAATTCCGCCGGCTTATTGCACGTATAGCAAAGGTATGTATGAAACGGGGACGTGCATTCTCTTCCGGGTTCTGTTTCCATTGACTCCAAGGTTTTCTTGTCCAAGTTTTGACGAAATGGATTTCCTCTTGCTGGCTTTATCATTTCAGCACCATTCGGTGCCGGTTGTTCTGAATAGCCTCTACTTGGTAGTCATCGGCCTCGTATCCTTCTTCCGATTCATTTATGATCTCGTTAACGTGCCGCGGGCGCGACCTCTTGTCCTTCAACCATTTTTCGACACGTATTCCTTCCCTCTTAAACTCGGCTAATGTAGATATGCTTGACGACAACAAAAAGACTTCCATTTGAGAATTTAGGTTCTCTTTCAATATCTCCACAAGGTTGGATTCTGGAATCTTATTTCTTAGTTTAAACTACAAATTGTGCATCGCAGAAATATAATCCTCCAAACTCTCGTTTTATCCCTGTCGTCGTTCCATTAATTCCTTTATGGTGACATAGTCGTTCTCAGATGTCGAAAAGGCTCTGGTCATTGCTCGGCTTAACGAGTGGTACCCAAAATCATGGTCGTCCGCTTTGTCTTCGAGCATATGCCAAGACCATTTGCTGGCGGATCCAGGGAGTAAACAGTGAAATTCTCGGAATACGTGTTCATCTGTATACCCATACATTGCTTTCATGCGATCTACTCGGAAGAGAAAACTTTCTATTGACATCCCTCGGCTGGTCCCATCAAATTTAAGATTCCACTTATCCAATCTAACGTTCCGGTTCTCTGTTGGTCGGTGCTCAGCGCCCGATATTTCCCATGCACTGTTGCAGTTTCGTCTGCCAGAGTCATTCTGATTATGTTGGTCCAGCGAATTAAGCCCTGGCGGCGGTGCTGACCCCGAAACTCCTGTTTCGGTGTTAAGTTGACGCTCACAGCGGCTCAAATGTGCCGGCCGAGAAGCGCTGTTTTATGCAGGCATGTCTCCGGCTGTTTGTGAATTATCTGATTGTGATTCACTAATACAACAGCAGTTTTATTTGACAATTATATTATGAATAGAATACAGAAATTTTTAAATCGGGTTCGCTGGCATTGGTCGTTGTTTATGGGTCAAGAAACCGTTCGAAATTAAGCCCCCAAGAAGTTATAAAAACAAAGGTTCCTAAATAAGTGAATTTTATGATAGGATTTAACTGGTCTCCACCGGAGATACCAGTTCCATTCATGTCCTTCTAACCTCTTCCCAGGACTACAGCCTCCACCGGAGTGCTGATTCCCCGTAGAAGGAACTGTCCGAAACCCCCTCCCGCCCAGTCGTCGGAAACAGGTAGACTTGCTCACAGACAGCCGAATAGAGCTTTATTTCAGACAGACGAAAGAAATGGCCTCCCTGTTTCCTCTCTCTCTGGACTCGAACCTCTCGAGCGACCTGGTTCATGCCTAGTACAAGCGGATAGCGTCGGTTAGAGAGATAGATTCAGTCCTCCCGCCCTTGTATTGGTGGGATCCGTACAGACTCAAACCTCTTGAGCGACCTGGTTCTTGTCTGGTTCAAACGGATAGCGTCGATTTGTACGGATCTGGTCTGTTCGCCCCCTCCCCCCCTCTTGGTCAATCGGTTTCCTCTGGACTCGAACCTCTCGAGCGACCTGGTTCTTGCCTGGTTCAAGCGGATAGCGTCGGCCAGAGAAAACCCAAAAAAATTAAGTTGGTTCCCTAAAAATGCTATGTTGGTCTTGCACGTGATTTGATAATATTATATAAGGACTATAAAATTTTCAATTAAAACGCATTAAATTTTTCTATTAATAAAACAGAGACAAATGATTTTACTAGATATTGAAAAGAGTTGCACGGCTATTCTGAGACAAGGTTCCGATTGCGAGGCCTCTCAATTCAGACTGTCGCTGAAGTTGGGGACTTTATATGTGCAAAAAAAATTAAATTAAATATACCTGCGAAGAGGAATTTTAGGTGGGACACAAACTATTTTTGATCTTTGTTCCGAAAATTGAAAATTTTGTCTGGCAAGTAATTTTTCAGATATGTCCTACATCCGGTATTCCGATTTTGAAATCGTAACCTTTAATACGTAAAACAAAAAATCTTCAGATGTTAAAAGTCCTAGTTCTAAAGATGCGAAGAATCCTCCGTTGGGCGCCAAAGGACTTGGGCCGAGGGAGTTGCGTCCTGGGTAGGCACGCTGGGTGCTGGCTCAGCTCGCCGGATGGGGTGGGTTCTTTGGAAACCACTCCCTCCCCTACATAACGAGAATAAATTTATCGTGCCTTAGGAAAAAGATAGAGATCGTTCAGTTCGTTTTGTCATTTCTCGTCGCTGCCCACAAGCTTCTCAAGTAGCTAGTTCGAGCGCTTGACCGAATTTCGATCGGCAGCGTGTGGCTGTTTTACCCTGCCCCTTCATACCTCCCTTATGCCGATGGATCGCCGCCGGCCACTGCAATGCGATCCCCTATTGTCAATGTCGTCAGTCGAAAGTTACGTCATTGTTCTTGACCCGAGCTTTTCCATTTGCGCCAGCTCCCCCTTTTATACCAACACATTATTGAGTTCTGCTTCATATTATAATTTATTGAAAAGATTTTTCATTTAAAAGGTGCTCATTTAATTGACAAATAAAAGAGTAAATTAGGGTGCCAAATTAATTAAATTGAGAAATATTCTACGCGGTGTATATAATATTTGTATTAACGTATAATAAAACTGTTGAGAATGAATAAATTTTTAAGAATAATATTTTTGAATTAATTTATAAAAATAAAAATTTATAATAATAATATCTTACAGGACTTTAAATTTAATGTATGAGGATTAGATAGATTAATGTTGAGAATAAATAAATTTTTAGGAATAATATTTTTGAGTTAATTTATAAAAATAATAATTTATAATAATAATATCTTACAGGACTTTAAATTTAATGTATGAGGATTAGATGTATATCTAAATGTTTAAGTTGCACATAGATCTAGGCATATACGCATATGTGTAAATATATATATATATATTCAAGTTAATTTGCTTGAAAGTAAGTCGAACGCAACTCACTTACCCCTTTTTATTTCCATCGACGAGAGCTCTCATTGTGGTATTCTGGGTTTGGAAAATTAATTATACACATATGCATAAATATATTTGTATTAGTGCAAATTCACTAACCATTATTGATAAAGTGTTGGATTAATTTATATAAAAAAATTATGCTAATTGTCATTTCTTGGGCAATTGCGCGATGTTGGTCTTATTTTACAAACAGAAGAAAAAAAGAAGTTATTCGCTTTATTGCGATACGAATTGCGAGGAAGAGAAGAGTGAAAACGGCACTCGCGACGGTTGACGGTAGCACTTCTAGCTGAGGTTTCTTCTGGTGGTTCCAATTACAAATAAAGACTTTGGTCTTTGGCTTGCATTTAATTGTTTGTTTATTATTGATGGGTGTTGTTGGTTGTTTTGCCGAAATTGAAATAATAATAATGAAGTAATTGTCATTTTTGCACGGGTTGATATGTTAGTGCTGGCTCCTTTCTGGCATATTGGCGGTGGCAGCTATGATTTTCTCCAGCTCGTGTCCGTGGTCCCGACGACTCTGCACAGATCGCTTGTACATCCGGAGGAAGTTCAGAATCAACATAAGGATCAAGAGTCCAGTAATGAGGCACAAAACATTGTAGACTTTGGTTATGTCCTCCTTGTGGTCTACAATTTCGACGTTGTTCACCACGTTTGCCGTGTTGTCGGATGCCTTCGAGGTTGTAGATCCCATGATATATAAGTTATATTTCTATCGGGATAGGTCCTCCGCGATTACTGTTTTGTCAGTAGAGGACTTGACGCGGTTCCGCGGTCGTTCCTGTCTCGACTCCCTATTCTCAATTATCTTGGACTATGACTGCCCGATTCGCAATTATCTTGGACTGTGATTGCCCGATTCGCAATTACCTTGGACTGTCTCCATTCAAACCTAAGGTGGGGGCTCTTTTATACCGGTGGTATTGCTTCCGGGTCATCTAAGTGTTCCCACTTAGGTACAGCATTTCCCCTTTTTCTGGCTTAATGGCCCACTTCTGGATTCTGCTAGGTTTCATATTAATTGCTGCGTACACCTATTGCCTGCTGTATTTTCTTATGAATTGCTACTCTGACCAATTTGTTGCTGGTTTCTGTATAGGGGAACTTCGGTGTTTCGCCACCTGCACTTCACGGTGTCTTCTGTCTCTGGTTATTGTATCTATTTCTTTCTTGTTTTATTTCTTACACCGCTCCTGTAACATGTACGTAACAAAAAATTAATTCGAAACGTTTAGCGGCAGTAAGTTACGGATTTACCTAATCTGTTTAAGTCATTTTGAAGAAGCTGACTATCCAAAACCGAGTAAATAGACTTATATAATTTGAGATCATCAGCAAATAACAAAAACTCGGAATTCTGAATTCGTTAATAAATAAAATGAAGAGCAACGGGTCTAGAGCACTCCCTTGAGAGAGGCCAGACGGTGTTACATACCACTTAGAGAAAAAACCATTGTTTTCCACTCTATACACCCTGTCCTTCAAATAGGATCTGATTCAGTTTACGATTGAAGAGTGAAAGCCTATCTTCAACTTTGTGACAGACTTTATTAAACGTTTTGGCAAAATCTGTGTAAACAGTATATATAACCTTGGTTATGATTAAACAAAGCACTAATATAGAAGCTATTAAACATAACTAGATTTGTCGTAGTCGACTGTCCTGGCATAAATCCATGCTGGTTAGGGCTAATGGTGTGCCCAGCTAGAAATTCCAGCTGCCTTAATTTGCTATTGTCCAATAATTAGAAACTAAGTTTTTTACACCGTACTTGAAAGTCGGAGTAACTGTGGCAAGTTTCCATCTTTGTATGAACAACCCACTGGAGAGAGATTTATTAATCATTTTAAATGGACCGACGTATAGACGTTCCCCTATACAGTTTTTCAAAACGAAAGGAGAAAGGCCGTCGCAACCAATTTTTTCCGAGTCATTAAAGCTCATAGCAGCTGTATGACAGTCAGAATCGGTGACACTAAATTCCCTATGTTTTGCACTAGGTCAACGGAAGGAGTAATAGGTGCGATTGTCACGTTAATTTTACCTCGTCAGAGGTGTTTTTGTTTGATATCAGAATCTTTTGTTTGAAACTACAGTCTACCTACTCAAAACCACGACCATGAATCGCCCTTATGACTTGGCTATTGGAAAAACCATAGCACACAGTTCTGACAATGCATGAATATTGTTTCATTTGAAAAGACCGTTGCGAGTGTCAATAATAAAACAGTTGGCCTCTAGTCAGCAAGCAATATCAAACCAAGCTTTTGTACAAGTGTATTGATCATTAAAGTAGCTTATTTATCGCAAAATACTTAAAATGTCCTTATGTATCAAACTAAATGTGAAAGATTAATAAAAATTGTATGGTTAATTAAAAAAATTTTTCCGACCCTATAAATTATACACATTCTTGATCAGCATCACAAGGAGAGTCCATCTAGTCTGACCGTCCGTCTGTCCGTCTGTCTGTCCGTCCGTCTGTCCGTCTGTCCGTCCTTCCGTCTGTCTGTCTGTCCGACCGTCCGTCTGTCCGTCCGTCCGTTTCTACGCAAAACTAGTCCCTCAGTTTTAAAGCTATCTGCATGAAACTTTCCCAAAAGGTAAGTCGGAACGAGCCGGATCGGCCGACTAAATCATAAAGCTCAATAGGAACAATCGGAGAAAATAAATGAAAAAAAATTTTAACTTTGCTGTTATTTAATTTTTTTTTTTAGTTCTTCGACATATAGTAATGCTTAAATATTTCAGAATTACTGTTTTAATGTCATCAAAATCGAAGGAATATAACTTAAAGCTTCCATAGGAACAATAAAAACATTACAAAACAAAAAAATTAAGAAAAATAAAATTTTGTAATGTGTTTTTTTTTTTTAATTCTTTTTGACTTATAAATAATTTGATAGTTCAGAATAACGTTTTTGATTTTATTAAAATCGGAACACGATATCATATAGCTGCCATGGGAACAATCGAATAATTGCGCTGCATATCATCGTAGCTTCAATGTTTTTATACAAGTTAAATTTTAAGGTTAACAAGAATATTTAAATTTTTGCAATAGCTGCAAGGGTATATGAACTTTGGCTTTTTTGTTGCCTTTATTATAAAAATAAATCGAATATATTTTTAATTTTTTTGTTAGATTTTGTTATTAATTTGTAAAGGAGACGTAAAATCAAATTTGGTATTAAAGTTCACTTTGATCAGGAGCCGACCTCATATTACGTGGACATTAAATAAACCGAAGAACACAGTTCTGACCCGTGATCATAAAAAAATTATTTTTCTCTTTAATACCCTTGCTTATGTTTTCATTTAACTTTAAATAGGAATAGATTTCCACTCATTCACATAAGCATAAAATGGTAATTAAAAAGATATTAAATGCTACAGGCTAAATACCTCCCAAAAGCGATTTTTTAAAGAAAAATATTAAATCTCAAAAAAAAAAATTGCTAAAATGTGAACACAAAAACATAATTTTGGCTATTATTCCGTAATAATTTTACTTGAAGAAAATGTATTATGGAAACGTACTTGAAAATACCTTTTCATCGATATATAGCTTATCCGTAGCTTTAGTCGTTGTAAATCTAGCTTTTCTTTAGGCCGTTTTCCCGCTTAAATAGCGGGTAGAACAAACGTTTTTCAGCTCGAGCTGCTTAATAGAATAAAATTGGTTTCAGGACCCTTTAACGTCGCCATGAAACGCACATACAAACAAAAAAGAGAAAAATGTTCTCATTTAAAAAATACTGTTTTTATCTTGTTTGTTGAATAACTTTTTAACGGAGAATCGGATCGAGAAAATTGTGGTGTCGTTGGAAAAATATAAGACTTTTGGCTCCGCCGGCTCCAAAAGCTCTTGAAAAGACAACATTATTTTTACACTTTCACCCCCATTTCTCCGAAACCAAATGACTTCTAAAACTCTTAGAATGCGCAAACTCTTATAAAAGTGATACCTTTTGATTTAAAGATCGGACTATTATTAGCTGACTTTGAATGTTGCGGCTATATAAAGTAGTCTCCTTGCACGCTGATCAGTGCTCATCGTCACTACATGTACGGCCGTTCATAGTGATATAAAAGATTATACAATCATACGAAAAATTATGATGTATGGCGGGTTCAAGCGTAACCCTTACTTTTGTCGTGGAACCCGCACTGCTGGCTTCTAGTTTACACCTTGTCAGGCCCAGCCCCCGCATGTCATGTGGAGTGGGGGCTAAGACGTGAGCCTACGAAACTATTTTTCAAGAGATCGAAACCCGATGTTCATTTTTTATTTATTTTTGACTAATTTTGTTTCTTTTTCTTTTCATACAACATTTTCTATTATTTTTAATGTATTTATATATAATGTTAATTTATTTATTTTTCGATCTGTTTGCGCACTTGGCGCTTGTATTTGAAATCACTAGTTGAAGGGCGAGATTTGGAGCCAATAAAGCTTTCGTCCGTTCGCTCTTGCGAATTGGCCCCGTCTCTCGCCACCGTAGCGATACGGAGTTAGGTTCTAAGAGAAATTATGGAAATATTAAAGTTAGTGATCAATCGAACGTCATCGTAACCACACTCCTTTTCGTCGTCGTGCTTTCGAAATAGTTTCTTCACAAGTTTCGCAAAATAAATCGTCTCGAACTACTACAGTCACAAGTTTTCGTGTTATTATTACAAAACAGTATTAAATTTTCATGGTGACCCCCACGTGATAACAGTAAAGTTCGCGAGTTGTTTTAATGTTTTCGGTGAAAAACTATTAAAAATACCAACAATACCCAACACCAATTTATTCGTGTCGGTTCGGCCAAAAAATTAAATTCAACAATATTTCGTCGATGAAAATTTTCTGCCGTTCCTTGGAAGTAAAAAAGAAAGTTGCAATTATCAAGTCGGCTAACCAGGTATAGAGTGCTAAAAGTGGCGTTTTGTCAATTGTGTTTTGGCCCATCTTTTTTTTTGCTTTCGTGTAAAAATCGGTAGATAGTGAGCATTCTAACCAAGAAATAAAAATTTGCATGTAACAACCAAAATTCTGCAATAAACATAAAATATTTCGAATTATATGTGAATCGCTTTGAACCATAAACAAGCAAATAAATTCTCGTCGTCGACCCAATTAGTGCGAACTTAACTCCCCCAATTTTCGTCGTAGAGAGCACCAATTTAGGGTATAAATAAAACAGCCGGAAAAAAGTGCAAATTGTGAAAAGTGTAGTTCTCAAAAATTAGCGGCAAAAACTTTCGCCGCATTTTGTCTGAACATTTTCCCGCGCTTTTCCAATTTTTCCGCGCTTTTTTATATATTCGTTGCCCTTAGTTATCGGTCAGTGTATCATTCTCCGTTCGCATTCGCCTAGGAAGAGCCGCTAGCCGCACACATACACACGCACACCGACACCGCTGCCGCTATTTGGAGTTATCTGTGGTCGTTTTCGTTCTCGATCGCTCCAGCAGTGCAATTTTCGGTCTGCCTAAACTTTGTTCGTTTTTTCGGTACGCTTGAGCTTGAGCGTTAGCTCCCTTACAGTGCTTGCGTGCGGCATATTACTGTCGCAGGGTTTATATAAAAATATAAATACCCTATTTATATATTTGTTGCTGTGCTTCTCTTGGCACTTAGCTCCCCTACACTGTGTGCGATCGGTATATTACTCGTTGAGTTTTTTATTAGATTATTAAACAAATAAATAGTTTAATAAAAATAAATATTTAACACCTCTTCGATACTAACAAAATAAAAACAAATAAACGCAATGACAACTAAGGTTATCGAAGAGCTTAAGCATCAACGAGATGTTTGCATGAAATGTATGAACCGAACTTATCGCCATTTAAAAGAAGCTAAATTATCAGTAAATCCGGTCGGCCTTGAGTGTCGATTAGAGATTCTAAATGCGCACATTGAAAATGCTTCATTTTTGCAAAACCAAGTAGAAGTGAATGATACAAAAGATGTATATAGCGAAGAGTTGGAGGGCCGTAATGACAAAAACATTGCTGATTTCGATTTTAAATAAGTGAAAACAAAATAATAGATTATACTTCGCTTCCACTTTGGAGCGAATGTGAGGCGGCCCTCAACAGGCGATACCAACACATGGTATCGGAAGAGGCTTCCAAGCCCACAACTGTTCAGCAGACCTTATCTAACCCTAAGAAGAATGGAAATAGGAGTTTTTCGTTTGTCGCTGCCAGGAACGACTCTGTTCAATGCATGTATTGCAACTCAGCTGAACATCAGATTGGAAACTGCGCTTCCTTCGCAGCCCTAACAGTTCAGCAAAGATTCGATTTCGCTAAAAGAGCACCCTTATGCATTAACTGCTTAAGAAAGGGTCACACGGTCAAAAAATGCAAATCGAACAGATGTAGAGTGTGCAATTCCTCACATCACACTTTGCTACACATATATTCCTCAAACACAAATCTCGCGTTTCCACCCCCTTCTCAGCCCACGGTCATGCAGGAGTCTCCATCCACGTCGCATGTTTTGCATGCGAATGCATCGGATCGAGTCATTCTTGCAACTGCTGTTGTGAGCGTCCAAACCAAAAGTGGCGAGTGGGGAACAGCCAGTTGTCGTCCGACTTTTGGATTATGAAAAATATTTCTGGCTATCATCCGGATCAAGCGGTGAACACCAGCGGGTGGAGGGTGCCTGAAAATATTCAGTTGGCAGATCCATTCTTCTTCAAGCCCCAAAAATAGATATGCTTATCGGCGCTGATAAGTTCTTTGAACTTTTATCTATTGGCCAGATAAAGCAGGGCCCTGAATTCCCCATCTACCAAAAGACAGTTCTCGGCTGGATATCGTCAGGGAGATGTGCCTCTGAAAATAATGTAAACGCTGAAAAAATGGTACATCTCAGCTGCCAGGAGGAAGCGTTGGAGTCAATTGACATAACCCTACAAAAATTTTGGTCTGTGGAGGACTTGACGCCCAAGGCTAAAGTCCATACTCCTGAGCAACAACTCTGTCAACAACACTTTGAGAAAAATACTCAAAGATTGTCGTCCGGTAGATTTTCGGTTCGTTTCCCGTTCAAATCTGACCCAAATACTCTTGGTTCGTCATACGAAATTGCGAAACGTAGATTTTTGTCGCTAGAAAGGAAATTGTCAAAGGACCCTTCGCTGAAGAAGATGTATCTTGAATTATGGAGAAATATGTTTCAATGGGCCACATGTCCTCCACCATTGACAAAATTCCGAATACTCCGCACTATTTCATTCCGCACCAATGCGTTCTACGGCCACAAAGTACTTCAACTAAGTTGAGAGTAGTTTTCGATGCATCGAGCCGTACTTCCACGCAGGTAGCGTTGTATGACATCTTGATGGTAACCCAACTATCCAAGAGGAACTGTACTCGACTCTGCTTTGGTTTAGATTGCACAAGTTTGCCCCTGCGGCCGACGTCAAGTGATGGTGGAAGAAGCCGACCGAAACTTCCAGCTCATAGTATGGAGTTCAACACCGTTACATATGGAACTTCGCCAGCACTCTTTTTGGCGATTCGGTGTTAAATGTGGTTAGGAGAGATGGCGCAAGCAACTCATGCAAAAGCCGCAAAGGTTATTCAGAATGATTTTTATGTTGACGATTTGTTGACTGGCGCCGGATGCGTTGAGGACCTGCAAAGCGTTCGAGACGAAGTTTCTCAGGTCTTGCAAGAGGCAGGCTTTGAATTGGCAAAGTGGTTTTCAAACTGCCCAGAGTTATCCGCATCTGATAGCGCTGTACTGCCACTTATGGCAGACTTAGACGTAACTAAGACCCTTGGCGTGGTTTGGTTACCGGTTAAAGATTACTTTGAATTTCGGTTAGATGACTCTATCCTGGATCTTCGCGCGACAAAGCGAAATAATTTGTCGGTGACTGCTCGACTTTTCGACCCACTTGGCCTCATGTGTTCTTTGGTCACAAAGGCTGTTGTTGAAAGATGTTGTTGCAGGAACTGTGGCTTCGAAAATTAGATTGGGACGAGTCGCTACCGATGCAGTTGCTTTCATCGCGGGAGACGTTTAAAGCGACGAAAATTAAGGTATCGCGATTCGTCAAGATTATGAGACTCTTCAGGCAGCTGGGCCAGAAGCGACAAAGACAGAGCTTGTACATATGCTTTACACCTTCGAAATGTTTTTCAGCCAAACCCTGCAAATAATTCATTCACACTATCGTCAATTCAAATTGGAACTGAGACGACGCCAATTCTGTTTCAACCAAACGAAGTTGTAAAAGTCATCGGCGAGCATTAAAAAACAAAAAAAGCCCCAGGCGGTGGTCTAATAACTCCTAAGATGCTAATTGAACTCCCAAACTGTGCAGTTGAAGTAATTTGTAAACTCTTTAACGGGATTACACGACTTGGCTACTTCCCAAAAAAAATGGAAAAAGTCGGTAATCCTAATGATCCCAAAGCCAGGAAAAGATTACACAATACTAGCTTCATACAGACCGAAAATTTTACTCTCGTGACTGTCAAAAGTGCTCCAAAAATTACTTTTGACGCGCATAATCCCATATCTGAAAGAGTACAAAGTTATCCCGGCACATCAATTTGGCTTTCGAGAAAGCCATGGAACAATAGAGCAAGTCAACAGATTAACAACAGAAATACGAACTGGGTTCGAGTTTCGGGAATACTGCAGTGCGGTATTCCTTGACGTTGCGAAGGCTTTCGACCGAGTCTGGCTCGATTGCCTTATGCATAAAATCAGAACGTTACTGCCGGAAAACACACACAGGGTACTTGAATCGTACCTTTACGACAGAGCCCTCGCCGTGAGATGCAATACTACAACATCCGACGATTACACGATAGAGGCTGGAGTTCCTCGAGGTTGCGCCCTTGGTCCAACTCTATTTCTCCTTTACACCGCAGATATTCCCACGAACGAGCGGCTAACTACTTCTACATTCGCAGACGATACCGCGATTCTAGGTCGGTCCAAATGCCCATCTCGTGGTAGTGGAGAAGTGGTTATCAGACTGGCGTATAAAAATAAATGCGCAAAAGTGTAAACACATAACGTTTACTCTTACCCCCGCTAACTCTGAATAACACGCCACTTCCACAAGCTGACGATGTAACGTATATTTGGCGTCCACCTAGGAGACATATCGAAGCTAAGAAAATTCATCTAAAACTAAAATCCAATAGCCTCCATTGGCTCATAAACGCTCGCTCCCCCCTTTGCCTGGACTTCAAGGTTCATCGCTTAAGCCAGTTTGGACTTACGGCTCCCAATTGTGGGGAAACGCGAGCAGCAGTAACATCGACATTATCCAGCGAGCACAATCAAAAATCCTGAGAACTATCACTGGGGCACCTTGGTATGTTTGGAACGACAACATCCACAGAGATCTTGGCATTCTACCCGTAAGCTAACTTCTCATCCAATCCAGATCGCCAGGGGCCTAGCCAGGGTTTCCAACCGGAACCGATTGCAACAAAATGACCTTCCTGCTCAGCAATAGTTATTAGAGCCCTTACATCTCGCGTCATTCGTCTTGACTGTCAGATATAGTTTTTAATTTAAGATTTTATATACTTTTTGTAAGTTTCAATTCAGAGAAGATTCAATAAATAAAATGCATATGCTAACAAAAAAAATATTTCTAGACGTTTCTTCGAGTTCTATTTGATGAAATCCTAACATCAGATCTAGACATGAAAAGTATTTAGCCCTACCTAATTGGTCAGGAATATCGTCTATTCTTGGTAGTGGAAATTTATCTGATAAATGTTTTTTGTTAATTTGGCGGTAATCAATTGGCGGTAATCAAAATGACGTTTCTCTTAGTATCGCAATCTGGTAATGAATTTTTCGGGACGATTAAAAATGGACTGTTTTATTCAGAAACGGAAGGTTCTACTATTTTATCTTTAATTAATTTTCTTCTTGTTTTTTTACCTCTTCTTTTTGACTGTGGGGAATTCTATAATTCTTTATGTATACCGGTTCATCATCTTTCATTCTTATTTGTTGTTTGTAAAAATTATTAGTTGAAATCGATTCAGATTATATTCCGAATATAACAGTGTATTTGGTGCATAATTATTTAAGTATTTCTTTGAACTGCGGTGGAAAATTTTTGTTCAGTTTGTCTAAGATTTCTTCTTGGTTTTATTAGATTTAATTATATCATAATCATCCAATGGTTCAACTTTGAGTGTGTTTAGTTGAATGATTGCAGATTTGTTTGTTGTATTCAAAATTCGGAATCCGCAATGGAATTTCCAATGAATACTCCACTTTGGATTTCTTGGTTTGGTATTAATATATACCTGGTTGCTGAATTTATAGCAATTTTTTGGACGACTTCGGATGTTATTTGGTCTCAGTATCAGCCATTCATTTTCTGGTTTTAAATCTATTTGACAATTGTATTTTTTTATAAAATTTACGCCTATAATTCCATCACATGGAATAGGAAAATTTGATACTTCTATATGAAAAGTATGCGGTATAGCATAGTTGCTTGAAAGAAGTTCTATTGATACTAATCCTTTTGAATTGGTTGTTCCTTCACCAACACCTAATATTTGGGTAATATTTTTATAGTCAACATTGTTAAATGAGTGTGAAGCTTCTTTTATTTAAGAGATGTCCTTATTGGTTTTCCGACGTGGCTTGTACCTGTCCGATATTATTATTGTTTCGTCTGTTTGTATTTGTGTTGTTATTTGTGTTTCCACCACGGTTGTTTCCTCTATAATTTCCACGACCTCTATAGTTGTTGTTGGTCTGATTATTATAGTTTCGGTTTTACCCGTTATAGCCATTATTTTGGTAATATCCGTTATTCTGATAATTACCTCGGTTTTTACCTCTACCGCGGTAATTATTTCTAAAATTGTTACCGCGATAGTTGTAGAACACAATTTTTAACCATTGTGGTGTTTCGCCGACTATAGTGTCTTGCTATTTTTTTATGATTGAATTTATTATTATTAGATCCTACAATTTGATTTAATGACTTCCACAGCCAAATCTTCGAATGTGCCTTTTGTCAAGTCAAGTTCACCAACTTCAAAGCTGTTATAAATCATTGAAGGCGTATCTTTTGACCGTTAAATTCCGGGATGGCATTCGAGATAACTTCTAAATATGACCTTTGGGCTGCTAAATCTGCCATTATGTTTCTATATCTTCTTCTTCTTCTTATCCTGCTTCGGTTACTGTTATAATTGCAGGAATTGTTAGATTATGTAGATCTTTTTCTTTTATTTCAAGTCCTTCGCTCGAATCGGAATCTTCATTTTCGGTTAGGTCTATTTCTTGATCTATTGTCGAAGGTGTATTTAATGTGTATGTGTATTCTATTTAGGTGTGTATGTCTATTTCCGAGAATACTTTACAGTTTCTTAGGGAAGACAGTGCTATTGCTTTTTGCGTGCGACTGCAATGAATAAGCGGGGAAAAAGCTAGGTTGTACGTATTCATATATATTTATATTCAAAATCTGAAATTAACAGAGGCTCTGTGCTGTTTCTAAATATGGCCACTACCCTATTCTCAAAATTTGGTTCATTGTCAATAGTAATTTTAATGCAGACCTGTTTATTCATTTTTATGTTTATACCCTTGCAGAGGGTATTATAATTTCAGTCAGAAGTTTGCAATGCAGTGAAGGGGACATCTCCGACCCTATAAAGTATATATATTCTTGATCAGCATCACTAGGAGAGTCGATCTAGCCATGTCCGTCTGTCCGTCCGTCTGCCCCTCTGTCCGTCCGTTTCTACGCAAACTAGTCTCTCAGTTTTAAAGCTTTCTGCATGAAACTTTCCCAAAAGTTGTCGTTCTATTGCAGGTAATATATAAGTCGGAACGAGCCGGATCGGACAACTATAGCATATATCCCATAGAAACAATCGGAAAAAAAATAAAAAGAAATTATAACTTTGGTGTTTTTTAGGTCTTCGAGATATAGTAATGGTTAAATATTTCAGAATTACGGTTTAAATTTAATCAAATCCGAGGACTATAACTTAAAGCTCCCATGAGAACAATAAGAATATTAAAAAAAATATTTAAAAAAATTAAGTTTTTATTTTGTAATTTTTTTTAGAAATTCTTTATGATTAATTAATAATTTGACAGTTCAGAATTACGCTTTTAATTTTATTAAAATCGGAAAACGATTTCATATACTGTCATAGGAACAATCAAATAAGCTTCAAATAGCTTCAATGTAAACATACACACACAGTCAATCATAATTTTAACTTTTTCAAGAATATTTAATTTTTGCAATAGCTGCAAGGGTATATGAACTTCGGCTTGCCGAAGTTTGCTTCCATTCTTGTTTTAATTATTTTTATTTATTTTTTAAAAGGTAAATTTTCTTAAACAGCATTTAATTCTCTCTTCGAAATATGTCACTGTGCACATATATACATTTTTATTTTTTTTTAATTCAAAATCATATTTTTATAACAATTGTTTGTGCTTTATTAAATTAAGACTTATCCAGATCGTTAGCATGGCTTCTGTTTATGGCCCTTTTTGATACGCTTTTATTGTGATATATTCAAAATGTATGCACTCATAATGAAAACAATTATTGATAATTATATTTTTGTTAGTTCGCTATCAATAGTTTTTGATTCGACTTTATTAATTACATTAGCAGTGGAGTTTACGCTTTTGGTATCAATTAGACCCATTTTGGGTATTATTTCTGTACTGTACGCATTTTTATCTCTGTACGTATTTTCTAGTTCTTTCTTAATTTTAACATTTTCCTCCCATGCACTATGGGGCAAATGACTACTTTTTGCGACATTAATTAATAACTTAAAAACAAAGCAATTTTCACGGGTTTTGTTTTTTAAATTTAGTCGATGATACGAAAAGCAAGGTTTAATTAAAACAAGAAAGGAAGCAAACTTCGGCAAGCCGAAGTTTATATACCCTTGCAGCTATTGCAAGAATTAAATATTTTTGAAAACATTAAAATTATGATTTACTTGCGTATATGTCTAAAAACATTGAAGCAATGATGATTTGCAGCTCATTATTAGGTAGTTATTTTATATAATTTTATTATTTCTATTGGAGCTATATATATAGTCGTCCGATTTTGATGAAATTTAAACCGTAATTCTGAAATATTTATCCATTACTATATCTCAAAGAACTTAAAAAAAATTAAAAAACAGAAAAGCTATAATTTTTTTTCATTTATTTTTATGATTGTTCCTATGGGAGCTATATGCTATAGTCGTCCGATTTTGATGAAATTTAAACCGTAATTCTGAAATATTTAACCATTACTATATCTCGAAGAACTAAAAAAAAAATTAAAAAACAGAAAAGTTATAATTTTTTTCATTTATTTTTCCGATTGTTCCTATGGGAGCTATATGCTATAGTCGTCCGATTTTGATAAAATTTAAATCTTAATTCTAAAATATATAAAACCATTACTAAATGTCGAAGAACTAAAAAAAAATTAAAAAACAGCAAAGTTATAATTTTTTTTCATTTATTTTTCCGATTGTTCCTATGGGAGCTATATGCTATAGTCGTCCGATCCGGCTCGCTCCGACTTATATACTACCTGCAATAGAAAGACAGCTTTTGGGAAAGTTTCATGCAGATAGCTTAAAAACTGAGAGACTAGTTTGCATATAAACGAACGGACAGACGGACAGACGGACGAACAGACGGACAGACGGACATGGCTAGATCGACTCTACTAGTGATGCTGATCAAGAATATATATACTTTATAGGGTCGGAAACGTCTCCTTCACTGCGTTGCAAACTTCTGACTGAAATTATAATACCCTCTGCAAGGGTATAAAAAATGGGCGAGGTTACGCCCCTTTTTTAGGTTTTTTTTTTTGCTAAATGCTAAACAAAAAAAATTGTTTTTTTATATTCAGAAGATAATGTTAAAAAAATACACGGTTGGAAAAAAAGTGGGCGTGGTCTTAGGATATAACAGGTTTTTTTCTTTTGGGAGAAGTTATTTTCAGAGCAATCGCAGTAATTGTGTTGAAAAAAGTTTAAAAAAACTCTGAAATAAAGAAATCTATAATTTCGTTTTAATAAAGCTGCACTTGCAGCTTGAATTAGTTATCTAGCATTGCCCGCCTGCAGGGATGCTATTTCTGTCGCTTCGTTTCCTTAGCCAAGATGAATGCCTTTGGCTGAAAAGATTTGAGTTTCTTTTGCACTTTGCCCCTTCTGTGTTACATTGTAGCAAAGGCTTTGACTTTTTTTTAACAAAATTGCCTCGTCCTGCTTGGAAGAAGGACAACGTATTAACGCTTACAAAAATTCGAAGATGGCAATCTCCTTTGCACTCTTTGTCGCCTCTGCTTTCCATATGTTAAAAAATTAGGAGTTTGCAAATTTGAGGTTAGAACCTAGTAACATGTAACATGTAACAAGTTATATAGTTTGAAAGTGCTTTAATCACTTTGTATCTCTATTTAAAAATAAAAAATCACTACAAGTTTTTTTATTTTTTGGGGTTATAACTTACACAAAATAACAGGGGCGTCACAATCGATAACTACAATTCACATTTACAAACATATATTACAAACCACTATTGTTGGACTGCATGCCAAAAAATTGCACTTGAATTGGTTTTTTTGCTTATTTTTTAGTGTTAAATTTGGAAGAAAAATTTACGACTTAACAGCGCTCGCTTCAAGTTGCACAAACAGCTGACTTTGACAGCTGATAGCTTAACAGTAATGCGCTCTGTTAAATTTTGTGCTTGCAACATTTAAGATTAGGATTATTTCTATCCATCGCGATTAAAAAACAATATATTTAACGACTTTTAAAAAATGGGTTTTGGACAAAAAATGTGGTCGTTGGCCCCATAGTGCCATGGTCCTGGGGTCGTATTTTCAGCATATAGCTGGCTTTTTAATTCCTTTATCTTTAGACTTAGGAAGTTTTTCTTACCTCCTCTCTTCTTTTTCTTACAAATTTTTGTTGCATTAGGTAAACTATTTGTATATGATTTTACATGTATCCTACCTAGGTAAAAAATATCAAGACCCGCAGCTAAAAATTTTACTAATTCTATATAGCATCTCAGATATATATAATAAAATTATTTCTGTGCGCTCTTGGAAGCGCTGTCTGTTCACTTTTCCGTGGTCCGGCTTGGTGCGCCGAACGGTACCGGTGCTGGCTGCACAGGCTGTTACTATTACATTGACTTCACTGTTGGGGCATCGGTGCTGGCACAGGTGTATTCATAGAATTATGATTTCAGGGGTCCGCTGTAGTCGTTGGGTCATCTCCTCTTTGGATGGGGATGCTTCTTCTTCTTTTTTTTTGGCTAGGTTGGTAATTAGTTGTTGTTTTTTTTCAATGTGGACTTAATTTCTTTTGAGTGAGTAGACGTGTTGGGAATTCGCCATGTAAAAGAAGATCAGGTTCGCCATGTAGAAATGGTTAAAAATCCAGTCCAATTGATAAATAAGACAGTCCGTTTAAGTTAGCTTGAGGGGCGTTTGAACGCTCCCATCAAGAATCTTTTATTGAATGTTCTTTAATTCTTTTACATTGGCGCATATAGCTACGACATATGTGTAAGGCTAACGGAGAGTCACCAAGGGAGAGAGTGGTACTATGTTTAATTGGAGACAGAGCGGTCGCGCATGGCAATTATGCTGACACTGCAATGTCCAGTCCCACTGCACTCAAGAGCGGTCATATTGCCGAGCACTTTGGGAACTGTTTGGGACGTATGTATGTAAATATTGCATAACACCGAGTGTGTACAGTGTGCATTCGATATGTGAGCATTCTACTTTATAATTTTCATCTCATAAAATATTATTTACTTACTGTTCAAGTAGGGGTTTAGCTCCACCAACAAGTCGAATAGCCGTTCATCCTCTGCTGCCTGCATCTTCCAACTTTAAGCATGGAATAAATCATAACCTCGCGCCGCGGAAGAACATTTTTAAGGAAATTGACGAGACCCGAAGTATAATTGAGACTAATTTCTTTTCTTCTTGATAAGCAAAATGTGTTCTCAACAAACCAAATCAAAAACAATAAAACAAATTTATTCTCGATTTCAAAAACGTTTTTTCATAATAAAGTGAGAAGCAAAATACTCAAATGGAGCAGATTTTTTTTTTCGTTCTCTAATATTCTGTCTGTCTTGGATAAAGTTTGTATACGAGCGCCAACCTGTCTGCCAACCTGTCGTTGATCATCAGCTTTTCGTATGGAAGGCCAGAGCGTCATGATCCGTTCCGGGTTTTTTCTTAAAGGGTGTTAGAGGTGTTTGTATTTGTCCTCGTTAAAGTTCACTCTCAATAGTTCTACATATATGAGCAGATCTTAAATTTTACAATCGGGAATAACAAAGTTTTGGCAGTGCAAAAAGTTCAAAGTTTTGTCATTTGACTGCTAATGTGTGTGGAAGCTAAGTTTGTTGTGTTTTGTTTTCGTCAGTGTTCCGTACGTAGGTAATGCAAGTGTGAAGAATTATGTAATCAAAATATTTTTATAAACAATTATGCTGGACATGATTTAAATCTTTAAATATATATATATATATATATATATATATATATATATATATATATATATATATATTATTAATAAAAAATACATTAAATAGTTACCGATAATGACTCCAATAGACAATATAAGTATAAATGGTCTTCGGCGTCCAATGTTTAACTTGCAGCGATCAGATAAAGATCCCAAAAAAGGGCATAGAAAAAATCCAACCAACGGAGACAGTGCCCAAACCAACGTCATGTGCTGATGCATAACTCCAATTTTTAAAAGTGTTGGAGAAACAAATGCTGTTTCGGCTGCGTAAGAAAACTCGATACCCATGACAGCAGCAGAAATTCGAATTAATTCCGCTCTTGATTTTGTTCTGAAAAAAATCAAACTGATAAGTAGATAACCAAAACTGCCCTGTTGCATAGGATTTATTTATTCTAAGATGTAGAAATATTTTGTATAAACTTAAAACAAAAACAAGAAGAAACGCTATAGTCGAGTGCCAATAGCTATTCAATAGCCGTTACTTGGTTTATCAGTTTTAAATTAAACATTCGCTTCAAAAACGATCGGGTAATAGGTGGCGCCATCTTCCAAACTACAAGCTGAAAGCAGGCAACATTTCAAATTTCCCAAAAAAAAAATACGTTCTTGGTAATATTCTCGATTTTTTAAGTTTTTATGCTTGTCAATGCTGATAAGACACAATTTTAGTAATTGATATCAATATCAATATCGATATCCGAGATATCGATGTTTATAAGGGCAGACGGACATGGCTAGATCGACTCGTCTACCGATCCTTGAATATATCTACTTTTTATACCCTTGCAGAGGGTATTCTAATTTCAGTCAGAAGATTGCAACGCAGTGAAGAAGACATCTCCGAACCTACAAAGTATATATATTCTTGATCAGCATCACTTGGAGAGTCGATCTAGCCATGTCCGTCTGTCCGTCCGTCTGCCCCTCTGTCCGTCCGTTTCTACGCAAACTAGTCCCTCAGTCTTAAAGCTATCTGCATGAAACTTTCCCAAAAGCTGTCTTTCTATTGCAGGTAGTATATGAGTCGTAAAGAGTCGGATCGGACGACTATAGCATATAGCTCCCATAGGAACAATCGGAAAAATAAATAAAAAAAAATTATAACTTTACTGTTTTTGAATTTTTTATAGTTCTTCGACATTTAGTAATGGTTAAATATTTCAGAATTACGTTTTAAATTTCATCAAAATCGGACGACTATAACATAAAGCTCCCATGTGCACAATAAAAATATTAAAAAAAACGTTAAAAAACAATTTAACTTTTTATTTTGTAATTTTTTTTACAATTTTTTTTTGACTAATTAATATTTTGACAGTTCAGAATTACACTTTTAATTTTATTAAAATCGGAAAACGTTATCATATAGCTGTCATGGGAGCTATGAAATAATTGAGCTGCAAATAATCATAACTTCAATGTTTTTAAACATATACGCAAGTCAATCATAATTTTAATTTTTACAAGAACATTTAATTTTTGCAATAGCTGCAAGGGTATATAAACTTCGGCTTGCCGAAACGAAAACAAACGCAAAGAAGACGCCGTAAAAAGATTTGTGACAAAAATGAAAGTAGAAAGCTGACTAACTGAAGACCAAATAGTGGAAATATTAAAAAAATATTAAAGTATTTATAGTTTAATGAGACCTCGATGGTCCAAATCAGTAACAATCGAGTAAAACTATTTAAGGGGACCTTTACCTTTCTTCAGATTTGGTAAAAAATTCATCGAAGTTTGAGCATTTTTTTTTTTTGGGTTAGTGAAGTCACATAGGAATGTACGGTTTTGATTGTCAACTGTGCTTCTTTTGTATCTTTTGTATCTTGCTGAAACTCAGAATGAAAAATCGCGTCTCGGAATTCAACTGTGCAGAATCATGTTATGAACCGAAATGAGTTATGATTACCATTTCTGAAAATTGATGAGATTTTCTGGAGAATATTCCTAATTTGACAGGATTTCGACAAATATTTTAGAGAAAATCTCGTTTAAAGCTATACAAGAATATTTTTTTATTTGGCCAGTTATCACGAGAAATAGTACAAAAATAGAATTGTAGGACATAAAAAAGGAAACAATGCTTAAAAAAAGGGTGGCACCGAGTTACCAAGTAAATTTTTTTAAATTAATACGCCATATTTGGATATTTTTTTGTTATGTAGTTTGTAAGAAGGCGTTGGGAGGGCGTGGTCAAACTGGCAAACAATTTTTTTTTCAAAATTCAACTATAGTCTCCCAAGCATTTAGTAAAATTTCCGAATTTTAGGTTCATTTTTAGAGTTTATGCCAAACATTTTGACTTTTGGGCCATAGTGCAATGGTTATACTTTTTTTTGAGGCGAACTGGTAGGTGATGCTGTTGGAAGGGGATTAGCAGCTAAAGAGGCAGGGAAAAAAATTTTTTAAAACGCATCAAAATTTGTGGGTTTTGTGTGGCTGCCTTTTTGCATTACCGTTCAAAATGCTACCGTATTTCACAGAGTTTAGATATTATCAGGCTCTTGAGCTCAGTGCATACCATATATTATTTTAGGAAAATTCAGTGCACTTTTCAATTTAAAATTAAATATTTGTCAAGAGGAAAGTGAAAAAACAAATTTGTAAGTTTAAATGACTTGAATTTTTTTCAAAGCATGTTGTAATAAGACAAACTGTTAGTAATACTTACTGTAGGCCGCTAGCGGCTATTGTCAAAATTAAATCTGTGTTAAACTGTTGTTTAACATGTTCTTTTCTTCCTTATTGGTGTATTTTGAGCGGCTTGGAAATCATTGTGTGATAAATAGTACTCCATTACTAGTTGGGTGGCGGCAATTCATCAAAATATTGAGTGCTATGTCGTAAAAGGCTTTTACTTCTGACGGGTACGCTGCTTGTTTTCATGTGCATGTGCTGTTTGTTTTCGGCTATTTTTCTTTGTCTCGATTAGTACATAGCGAAGTGAATTAAAAAAACTAAAAGGGCAGAGTCATTGTATGACATGTAAACGTGCTTAGACGCAATTTCTAATATTGGGTTGTTCTATTTCATCATTAAATTGATTATCTGTTAGATATCACTGTGGACGGCAGTACTTGTAGTGACGAAGAGCCCCAGAGAGCATGCGCAAGGAGACTACTATGTATGGCCGCAATAATCGAAATCAGCAAAGAACAGTCCGATCTTAATAAATGATATAAGATTTTGTGTCTACAAAGAGTTTTAGAAAGTCATATGCTTTCAAAGAAATGGGAATGAAAGTGCATGGTTGTATTCCTGCATTAAATACGCTTTAAAAACACCACAATTATCTCGATCCGAAAAGATAACAGCCGCATTTTTGAAATGATAACTTTTTCACTTTCTTGTTTGTACGTGCGTTTCAAGGCGATGTTTTAGGGTTCTGAAACCAAATTTACTGTATTAAGCAGCTCGAGTTAAAAAACGTTTGTTCTACCACTTAAAAAAAAAAACACTAGTTTATCGAAAAATCGCCTAAAAAGCCATATTTTACACACCCACTGTCAAACGACTAAAGCTACGGATACGTGCTATACGTGTATATCGTTGGAAAGGTGTTTTCAAGGGCTTTTTACGATTTCTTCAAGTAAAATATTTACATAATTATCTCCACAATTAGGTTTTTGTGTTCACATTTTAGCGATGTTTTTGAAAACGCCGCGTCAAACTCCTTTTTATTTTCGAGTCCACATAACACAACTTTGATACATAACACTTTTTTCTCTAAAAAATCGTTTTTGTGGGTTATTCAGCGTTTAAAAATGCAACTCGTTGCAGATCCTTTTTAATTAGAATTTTGTGCTAATTTGAATGAGCCAAAATCTTTGCAAATACGAATATGAAAAATTCTTATTGGAACTAATAGTATTATCATTTTATTATAAATATAAAAAAGGTTATTATAGACATTATTATATTGTGATCAGGGAACAGAACTGTGTTCTTCAGTTTTTCAATATACAACATCAAAACAGCAACAGCTGTTTTCAATTTTGGTTCACAGAGGGGAAAACTCACTAATTTCAATTAAATTTTGGGTTGGGTCTCTTTATTATAAATATAAAATTTAGGTTCTGGAAATAATAACATTTTCTAATATAACAAGTTGAATTAAATACATCGTCAAATTAAATTGTGGGGAATTCTCTTTTAAATAAGATTTATTGAAGTCCTAAATAAATTATTACCTGCTATATTATTTAATATAAAATGCGGTTAGTAGTAAGACAGTAAAATACTTTTCTTACACTTCATTTTATATTTTTTTTCTGTCATTTAACACCCAATCGATCTCCTGGTCATGGTGCTGACATATTTTTATACAACTAGAGGTTTTAGTATCATGTACAAATTAAAAACGATAAAGAAAGCAAACTTCAACAAGCCGAAGTTTATATAACCTTGCAGCTTTTGCAAAAAATAGATATTTTTTCGTATATGTTTTAAAACATTGAAGCCATTATGGTTTTAAGCTCAATTTTTAGATCGTTTTTTTCCATGGGATTGTTTCAATGGGAACTATATAATATTTGACTGTAATCAAATTTAAAAGAAGAAAGGAAGCAAACTTCGTCGAGCCGAAGTTCATATACCCTTGTAGCTATAGAAATAAATTAAATATTCTTGTGAACATTAAAATTATGCCTTGCTTGCGTATATTTTTAAAAACATTAAAGCTATGATGATTTGCAGCTCAATTATTTCATAGTTCCTATGACAGCTTTATGATATCGTTTTCCGATTTTAACAAAATTAAAAGCGTATTTCTGAACTGCCAAATTATTAATAAGTCGAAAAGAATTTAAAAAAAAATTACAAAAAAAAAAGTTGTTTTTTAAATATATTTATTGTTCCCATGGAAGCTTTAACTATAATAACTATATGTCGAAGAACTAAAAAAAAATTAATAACAGCAAACTTTCCTACTAATGTTGATCAAGAAAATATATACTTAATAGGGTCAGAAAAGTCTCCTTCTGACTGAAATTATAATACCCTCTGCATGGGTATAAAAAAGAACTAACAAAAAATGGAAAAACAGCAAAGTTATATTTGTGTTCAGTTTGTCAAGATTTTTCCAATGGAAGCGTATGATCATCGACGATTTTTTGATCGTTATATGCTAAACGTTTGCTGCCAAAACCCTTGCACCAGCCCTTGTTCCTTTGCTTCTAAAACTGCTTCCAGCGCGATCCGCTGCTTTTCAAAATTTACCAGCCCGAATCGCTTCTCCTTGATCTTACCAGCTTTACTTCCGCTGATTTCTAAGCTTACCAGCCCGATCCGTTGTTCCTCTATATATTCCAGATCTACTACCGTTGCTTTCTTGATTTTTCTCTACACCCAAGGCGCCAAATGTCTCAGCTTGTATGTGTGTTACTCGTCGCTTTTGTGTGTAACTGCGCTGTACCTTGCCTAAGCTTGCAATGTGCGTCACACTGATGAAATTCTTTTTGCCTTGTTATCCACTCCTGCCTTCCAGGCAATTGCTTGTAGAAGGGCTTGTTCGAGCTCTCTTATAAAATAAAAAAATAAAACAAAAAGAAATCCCGAAAAGTAGGCAGTATAGCTTAGGTCTTATAGTCAGAATGCTAGCTTGCACCAAGTGCAGCCCATCATGATCAGGTGGCGCCCTCTACCGCGGGAACCCGAACTTTGTCGTACTGGCAACGCAACAAATGCAATCAGCTGAGTAGAAGACAGTGGTCTGTGGTCAATATCAATTTTGACAGAGCTATATTTCCGTTTTGGGGTAACCTGCTAAGCTCACGGCTTTAGCTTATTCTTTTCGAAATAAATTTTCTCCAACAAGCAGACCGACCTCTTGGTTTGGCTACTTGGTTAGAAAAATAAACCGTGAGTAACCATCAACCAGCAGAAAAAGCAACGAAAACTTATTAGGGCTTTTATTTAATTTTGTTTAAAGAAATCTGTTCGAATAACGCAACACGCGTTCAACGGTGGCTGAATACAGCAGAGCAGGTGCAGCAACAGCAGGGCTACCCAGCAGCCCAAATAAGCCCCAATACCCAGTGGAAATAGAGCAGAGCAGGTGCAGCAAACCCAGGGCTATCTTCAGCAGTTATACTAAAGCCTAAATAGGCCCAACAAGCTGTCCAATGTAAAGCAGCAGCCGCAGCAGCATCAGCAGTAGCTGTTGCTACTCATCCTAACCCTACCTCAACATAAATCTAATGCACGTTGTTGCAATATTTTTCTCAGTTTTATAAGAAAGTTATGAGATATTCAGAGAGAAAAATGATAGGTAAAAAGATCAACGTTGCTGCTGCAAACCGGTGAAAATTTACAGTGAAAAAAAAATATATAAAAAATATATAATGATATGTGAATGTGCTAGTAAACGTGTAATCCTGCAGTTTAAACGCGCAAATTTTATAAAATACATATCTAAAATGTTAACGAAAAAAAATAATTCACAAAATTAAAAGTAAACAATGTTGCCGAGTCAAAACTAATACATTGTTAACTAAAAATAAACACTAAGACCATATAAATAAATAAACATGTACAAGAAGTCGCCGCTGCCAAAGTTCTTTTGCCGCCGGAGTTAATCGACTGTAAGTTACCTTTATCATACATTGTTTCATTATTTTCTTTATTTAGTTATTTCGTCACTGGTCAAACTGCATAAAATTTACGATGTTTTGTTTTGAATATAAATATTTGAGCGTTTACGCTGTATTGCTGACCGTTGCTCGCAAGTTCTAAAGCTTTGTTTTAATAAACGAGGGCCGCTACAAAAGTTCTCTCAAGATTTACACGCGCAGTCACTTATAAATTTAAAAACCTGAAATCTTTACAATGATCGTATACTATTAACCTACATGATATTTTTATATAAATTTATATATATATATAGCCATTATTATTTATATAAATTAATCCCGTTCTCTTTCAGCAATTTGAACTCTTTGCAATTTTCGATAAGAAAAAGAAAAAAAATGAAGTGAATTAATCAGACAGTTTTTTGTAGGTATGTAAAGAAAACTGAAATTTTTGTGAAGCAGTAATTTTCAAATTATTTTTGTTTTGATAATACACCGGAATAAAGAAAAAAAAATTAAATCGAAATGATAGAGAGCTTTTGTTAGAAATAAAATTTTCCTATATTTAAAAATTCTTTATAGTATTGTTTAAAAATTTAAAACCACAAGTATGAAAAGTTATATGAAACCCATTTATTTTTCTTAAGTCAAAGTAACCTAAAAATAAACAAATTTAATAGAAAAATAAGATTTTTTTAAAACAACAACAAAAATATCTCAGCTCATATGAAAGGGATAGTTCGTAATTATAATTTGTAATAAAAGAAATGAATTTTAACTAAGTTTCTCCGTATCCGGGGATCATGGAAGTATAGTGTCTTTTAAAAGGGTGATTGGTAGTCACTCCAAGGGATCCTGAAGAGGAAATGTTGGACCATTAGGATCATGGTAGGGTGGGCACTTCGCCTTCTTCGCGTAGTAAAAGGAGTGATGTTTTGGCAAGTGTATCTCTCACGTGTTGTTTTGTTTTCGTATTCTTTCATTTCTTCAGCCTTTTCTTTTATTTTTTTTGGTCTCTAGCTTCCCCAATGTACGCAAATGAATAGTACGCGAATTTTAATTTATTTATTATTATAGCATACGAGCATTATAACGTGGCGGTTTTCTTTTCTTCGTTAACCCACCCCATGCCGACCAGACATCTGAAAACACTTAACACTATCGAGTACAGAAAGGGATAGATAATAAATCAGAATGTGAGACCACTTCTGGTTGTCCTTGTTACACCACTACCGCATCACACATATATATTAAGTGAGAGCTACATTTGCGCTAAAAGTTTCCTGTTCAACCGTGTTTACATTCTTACTCTCGCCATTTGATGACAGCAATACCTCAGCACGCAATTTCTTAGCCCTCCAATATTACCTTGATCGAGATTTACCACTCATTATAACAATTTTAACAATTATTACTGTTAAATTTGTACGTCCGCACTTGTCGCTTGATAAATGTCAATTGCCTCGCCATAGAACAGGCGAAGGTATTTGTTGCACATATCAGGTAACAGGTGTATTTGTCACCAATCCGTAAAATTGTTTTTGTGTATTGGGCTGTTAGAAAGGTACGGCTTATTACTTTTAAATTTGGGATTTGATCAAGAAATGTGAAGTGTAACAGGTGAAGCTTGACCGTTCTTTAAAGATATGAGTTTAAGAAAGTTCAAATTATACCTGTACTATAATTGTGTTAAAGGTATAAATATAACTTTCTTGGCCGAAACTTTACACTAACAGGTAGTCGCTAAAATTACCTTTTTTACAGAAAATTGTTTGAAACATCCAGAAGATCAGATGAATCGCTTGAAAAGTAAGTTAAAAATAATAACCTTATTTAAGTGAAATCCACTTAATGCAAATATTAAACAAAAATATTTTTTGTAAGAATTGTAATTGAAACGAACACAAAATACTAGCATGCTTTAGCATTTTAACCGAAAATGCTCACCCGTACAAGCCTCCGAAACCGAAGTAAATATCGATTTGTAAGTATATTAAAAGTTATATATATATTATATTAATTATATTAATAATTTTTTTATTTACAGATTCCAGTTTTCCAAAATATGGTGAGAGGAGAGGGACAGAATATAATAGTTTCTGACGAATAGTTTCTCCTCTTTCAAATTAACTTTTCAGGAAAAGCTATAAAATTGGCTTCACCACTTTTAACCATTTGACAAGCGCTTTATATGATAAGTATTTTTCGATGTTTTAATATACCTTTTCTATACCCTTGCAGAGGGTATTAAAATTTCAGCCACAAGTTTATAACGCAGTAAAGGAGACATCTCCGACCCTATAAAGTATATATATTCTTGATCAGCATCACTAATAGAGTCGATATAGCCTTGTCTGTCCGTCCGTCCGTCCGTTTCTACGCAAACTAGTCTCTCAGTTTTAAAGTTATCTGCATGAAACTTTTCCAAAAATTGTCTTCCTATTGCAGGTAGTATATAACTCATCTTACGTTATATTTACAAATTAATAATAAACAATGAAAATTAGGCGTTCTGCTGCGAACATTCTCCTCCCGTTGGAAATTGAATGCTTTCAACCGATTGGGGATTGATTGGCAGAACGGCGACCCTTCTGGCCAATACCTTTGCGTTGCGGATGACGACAACTCTTGCAATGCCGTCCTCTCCTGTGATGACTCTGTACACTCTACCAAGGGTTCACTTGAGTTCCTGATTGAAGTTTTTGCCGAGTCGTCTTCCACTTCCCGCGCTCTTGAAGCAGGGAAAAAAATGCTGTACTCCACTTTTTCCAGAACGCTTGCTGCATTTGGCACACTTTCTGCCAGCGATTGAAGTGCCCTGCGTCCTGAGTCAAGTGAGGCTCGTCGATCGTTGCGTTTGCCTTGCCCCAGGTAAAGGAATCTCCAAATTGAGTTGAGCATTGCTGAGATTTGACACATGCGGGTTCGAAGCTCGTTAAATGACAGAGTTGAGTTTCCAACGACGCGGTAAAAATGGTATTTTGTGTCTTCACATCGGCCTCCCGTAATCCACCGAAATGTGGCACACGAGGAGGAACGAAATGCTAATTGACTCCCACCGCCGTACAGTTGTTGACAATCTCTCTTCTTTGTGAATCCGCTGTAGCTTTGTGAACGAATTGCTGAATATGCAGGACATTGCCAAATTCAGCCGTTTAGTGTTTTTGAGCGCCTCTCGGGTAGATCAGACGGATGATACGCAGCTTGAAGCCAACCTGCGCTGCCGGCTTGTAAACAGGAAGTTGCGTTTTTCCACAGTAGTGATTCTTAAAGCTCAAGCGGCCTTAAAAGGATGACAATACATCCGCTGGGTTTAGCTGCGAAGGCACATAATGCCAGATCATGCCTTTTGTCCGCTGTTGGCTTAGAGCTAACCTGTTGAGACAAAAAAGTTGAAGTTAGAGGGGGCTTCTCCTATCTAAGCAAGAGCTACTGTAGAGACGCTCCAGCAGTGGTATTTGCAGACATTCTTGAATTATTTGGCGATGTTTGACATAAGATCGGATAATACAAGCGCTGCTGAGAGTTCGAGCTTTGGGATTGTCCGAATTTTTTAAAGGAGACACAAATGTGACGAATCTACACCCTGCTACTCAGATTGGAAGTATGCGAAAGCGTCAAAAGCAAAACCCATGCAACTCAATTGTGGCTAGCGGCGATAGAATAAATCCTGGGAATTTTAGACAAAAACTTGGAAGCTGAGAAATGAGCAGATTCCATTCTTAGTGTATTGCTTGCGGCAAGCATTCGTCCCAGTCCTATTTTTCCTTCCATAGAGCCTGAAGAAATATTTTTAATTTGGTAACGATAGGTGAGACTAATCCGAGTGGGTCGTAAACCTTGGCTATCATGGACAAGATACTTCATTTTGTAATGGGCTTATCGGGTACACTATGTGTGAAAGTAAAAAAAGAGACTATCGGACCTGGGATCTGACGCCAAGAGCTTTGCTATGTTGGTGCCATCCTTAAATTCCATAAGCTTTACACAAACTAAATCAATTTATCCTTCTAATGCGGTAGGCTCGATTGAGCACCACTTTCGAGTTGGAAAACGACCCTTTGCCAATAGTGGTTTTACTTTCATGCGGATTTGAACGACCTCCTCCACGGAATCTCCTTCTGCACAGAAATCCTGTCGCAAAATTTTACAAGAAATTGATCTGGGTGTGATACTCGCACGCAACGATCCTTTTTTTAAATATCGCCGCACGTAGCAACTCTTAGAAGGCGAAACTGAATGAGCATGTTGAAGAGTTTGGGTTGTATCGACTGGCCTGTATGCAGTGACATATGGCCCAGCTCGATGTATTCGCGCATGAAAGTAGAGTACTTCCGTTTAGTTTGAAAGTTTTGTGCCAATTTGACTTCGAGCGCCTTTAAGCGTCTAAGTGCGCTCCTATCGTGTCAATGGTGAATTTAGTCGGCATCCTTACTGAGTACTGACCTGTTTCAAGTCTGGAGTAGCCCTGTAGGAACAGCTGCTTGCACATGTCGTCGTCAGCGGATGTTGTGGGAGACTCACCGCAGGAATTGTCGATTTCCCGTTGCGAACGAGATAGTGTTCACCTAAAGCCACCCAACCTAATTTGGTCTTTAGCAGGATTGGTAAATTATCTGCCATTCCAATTTGGTTTTCACAAATTAGGTCGAAAGTAGACCGGCTCCAAGCAATAAATCTATTCTCTGAGGTTTGAGAAGAGTGGGGTCTGCGAGGGATATGTTTTTAGAAAATCTCCAGTTGGAGATGTCGAAGCCAAAGTTCGGTTGGAAATCTGTTATTGATCGAGTTATAACTGCTGGGAAGGATGTGCTGAATCTCTTGTCGCAGGACTGTGCTACAATGCCAGCTGACAAGTTAGGTGCAATCATTGCCTCGGCAATTCTTGATATCGATATGGCTGCATGGCAAAACTTAATAAGAATGTCGAAGAGTTTGGGTTGTATCGACTGGCATGTACGCAGAAGATCATTTAGAGATATTCCTGATGTAGGTCTGGCTGATCCATCAAAAACCACACGACATTTTGTCGTAGCTATCCGGTTTCTCAACGCAATGATGCGGCAAATAGAATTTTGGGAAAACATCCTGCTTGGAAGCCAGTGACATTTGGCACAACTCGATGTATTCGCGCATAAAAGAAGAGTACTTCTGTTTAGTTTGAAGGTTTTTGACTTCGAGCTCCTTGGAGCTTCTAAGTGCGCGTTGAAAAGAGTCTCCTAACGTGTCAATGCTAAAATGAGTCGGCAGCCTTAATAAATACTGACCTGTCTCAAGTCTGGAGTACCCTGTAGGAACTGCTGCTTGCACATGTCGTCGTCAGCGGATGTTGTGGGAGATTCACCGCAGGAATTGTCGATTTCCCAGAATCTTTTGACAATCTCTGATAAGGAGTCATCCTTAAAATTAGAGACTTTACGAAAGGCTACGAGAGATGAATGCCCGTTGCGAACGAGATAGTGTCCACCTGAAGCCACCCAACCTAATTTGGTCTTCTGCAGGATTGATAAATTATCTGCCATTCCAAATTGGCTTTCACAAATAAGGTCGAAAAATATACCAGCTCCAAGCAATAAATCTATTCTCTGAGATTTGAAAACGTGGGGTCTGCGAGGGATATGTTCTTCGAAATTCTCCAGTTGGAGACGTCGAAGCCAAAGTTCGGTTGGTAATCTGTTATCGATCGAGTTATAACTGCTGGGAAGGATGTGCTAAATCTTTTGTCACAGGACTGAGCTACACTGTCAGCTGACAAGTTAGGTGCGATCATAGATTTAACAATTCCTGATATCGATATGGCTGCATGATGAACCTTGATCTGGAGCTGGTTAGCCAGACGCGTGGTAATAAAGTTGAGTTGGGATCCAGAATTCAAAAGAGCACGTCATGGTATATATGTGCCTGAATTGCTTCTGGCGTTAATTATTGCAATAAATGGTACTTGAAGGACTTGCTGACCACGATTTATGAGCTGTGTTCAGGCAAGGTGGTGACGAGAGCGGAAGCTAAAGGCATTGATAAAGGTGGTGTAATTGACTGGGATGCTATTGCAAGGGGGCCAAATGCGGTAGCTAATTTTGATTCTTTCCAATACTCCTTCAAAGATAGTTAAATCTCCCGTTTTTGAAATTATTCCTTATCCCGATGAATATATAAATATTTTAAAAGAAAATATATTCGACAAATATTTCTTATATGACAATAAAGTATTTGACAAAGAAACAGAAAAAAATTATATTTTACGAATGTATAAATGGAATAATTAAGCAAGAAAATGCTGAATGAAAATATACCAAAACATATAAAAATTTCCAAATTAATTATGTTGAACCAAATATTTTATTGACATGGGATATCCCTAAAACATTATTTAATCAAAATTGTATTAATAAAGAAATTTCTAATTATCTATATAAGTTGTTTGTACAGGGTGGCCCATCTAGCGTTTGATTTTTGATCTATCGATAATTTTGACTTTGACATTTCGAATGTCATTATCAATGTGTCAGATATTAAGTAGAAAGTTTGCGGTTTACGCAAACTATTGACAACTTTCTTCCAAATTGTAGAGTCTTCAAGCGAAATTGCAAGAAAATTGCGGTCAAAATTCGGAAAAAAAAAGCGCCTTCCAGGCAGTTTGTGGATAGTTTTGTGAAGCGTGTGCGTGAGACTGGATCGTTGATGGATAAAACAACACGTTTACGTGCTCGTCCAGTTCGGTCGGTTGTAAATATCGCTGCGGTGGCCGAAGTGTCAATGACAATCCGTCGACGTCAACTCGGCACCGTGCTCATGAGTTGGACATTTCGCGCACTTCCCTGCAACGGATTTTAACCAAAGACCTCCGTCTAAGGCCATATAAGATTCAGTTGGTTCAGAAGCCTAAGCCGCATGACCATCCAATGCGTTTTCGGTGATGAGGCCCATTTCTACCTCGGTAGTTATGGTAATAATCAAAACTGTCGCATTTGGTGTTCAGAAAATCCATCATTGGGCAGTTTTTCTTTGAAAACGAGGAAGGAGCCGCCGTAACCGTTAATGGTGTCCGCTATCGCGTCAAATTGGAAGACTTTTTCTTTCCCCGATTGGAACAGGAAGACATAGACGACATATGGTTCCAGCAGGACGGCGCTACGTGCTACACAGCCAACGTCACAGTCGATTTTATGCGCGGTACGTTCGAAAATCGCATAATCAGCCGAAACGACGATGTCAACTGGCCGCCTCGCAGCTGCGTTTTGACCCCGATGGACTATTTTTTGTGGGGTGCCGTCAAGAATAAGTATTACGACAACCACATAGAGACGATTGACGACCTAAAGCACGAGATTGAAATTGCCATCAGGCCCATTGAGGGCCATACCACCGAAAATGTGTTTCAAAATTGGGTCGACCGAATGGGCTACTTTAGGCCAGCCGAGGCAGCCATATGAACGAAGTGGTGCATCATACATAAACAGAAATGTTAAAGCTATCCAACAAAAAAAAAATTTTTTGAGAATTATATACTCGTTGTTTTTTATAGCGATTTTCAAACGCAAATCTTTCGTGGGCCACCCTGTATATATATATCCGTGTCAATCCACAATAGCAATAACCACCCCCTCAACGGTTCAGAGTTCAATAATAAATTAAAATACTTGTATTCCAAAATCAGATTACCTCTTTCCATAACCGAATTCGAACAGAAATATATGAAAGAGATTGACTTAGATTTTTCTCCACTATGTTATTTCAATAAAACCCAAAAAGCTATTTTTTTATCCACATTAAATTTTACTAAGTATACTCCGTCATAGATGAAAATGCCTTCTTAGGCAGAAATATAAAGTTTGTAGTTACATGTAAATAATTAATTATTAATATAATAATCAGTATCGGTTAATCTTTTCAAATGTTCACATATGAGAAGCCTCCGAGCGACTTTTTACTGTCGTGAATAAGTCAGCATAGTTTTTTTTTGCTGATGTGCACACCGCTCAAGTTATTATTCCGATTCTTTCCGCTGCTGTGTGAAAATATATACTCATATTCTTAAAGCAATTATAAGCCGATTTGTTTATACCTACAAAACTTAGTCCTAATTCCATGAAAGCCATTTTGGGCAAATGAAATGTACTAATTTTATATATTTTTAGTAATCTAACCATATTATTCAATAAACTTATAATGTAATCCTAACATAAAAATGACTTGTTAAAAACCAATTTAAGGGGGTGCTGATTAAACGGTCGAGTAGGCGAAGAAAATTACATAATTTCTGACGGACAACCTTGACAATTGGGTATCGTATTGCGCGGCCCGCGACGATCTATTGGCACACGAGCAAGTGTGCCGAAACGGCAAGCGTCTTCGGCTTAACACACACATATGAACATCACTGTTTTAAACTTATGTAAAACTGCAACGACGGGAGCGTCGCGGTCTTATACACGCTACAATTTGGCTGTCCATTGACTTGTGGGTGATATAAATAAATATATATAATTAATTACGTATATACTTCGACAAAAAGAAGGCGTTACAGTATGTGTATTAAGCAGCTAATTTAGTACACACAAGCAAAATAATTCAACTCAATATTTTTTTTAGTTTATTTTTCAATTATCAGCTTATGTGTAAATCCACTTTCGGTCATCGTTCACAAATTCTTCGTCATTATCGGCTTCTGGGGCCGAACCATCGCCGCTCTCCATGTTAGATTGAGATCCTCTTTTTTTTGGCACCTATTCCCACATCCCTCATTTATTTACCAGTTAAAGCTTTCAACCAGGTTCAGATAATGTTATGTTTGGCTCGGGAATCTCGAGCAAATGGTGTTGCCATGACATCTCCAAATGAATGGTTGTCGATGATGTGTCTGGGTCATCCATCCTTGTAATGGCCTCAAAAATGTTCATTAAATGGCAAACATCCCTTATTTGAGTTTTTTCCCTACCTGATACCTTTACAAAGTGGTCTTGATGCTCTAAAACTTTATTTGTTGTCGTATGAAAACTTGGTGTCAACTTATTCGGAAATACTAAATTTTCATTAGTACCTGGTAACCTACTTGAATGTTAACAAGCATTAAGAAAAATTCCTGTATCTCTTATTGAAAATTGTATTTATTTTGTTGGATCGTTTCATATTTTCGAGTTCACTGTTTGCCTGAGGCTTATACGGTGGAGTCCGGGCCTAAAAGTTGAGACACAAGAATGCAATCTTTTCATGACTTCACGAAATTTCTAGCATCTCGATCAATGCGCTGCCACCCCTCTTTGACTCTCAAACGACGCTTCATGGCCGACTCGCCAGGACTCGCCGGCTCCCTCATGAGCTTGACTTAGTCAGATCGCATTAAGCAATCTTTTTATTTAAATCTCGATTTTTTCTTAAGAAAGTAGAGAAACGAAGGTGTAGAAGGGCTTGTTCGAGCTCTTTTATAAAATAAAAAGAAAACAAAAAGAAATCCCGAAAAGTAGGCAGTATAGCTTAGGTCTTATAGTCAGAATGCTAGCTTGTACCAAGTGCAGCCCATCATGATCAGGTGGCGCCCTCTACCGCGGGAACCCGAACTTTGTCGTACTGGCAACGCAACAAATGCAATCAGCTGAGTAGAAGACAGTACTCTGTGGTCAATATCAATTTTGACAGAGCTATATTTCCGTTTTGGGGTAACCTGCTAAGCTCACGGCTTGAGCTTATTCTTTTCGATTTCCACCGCCAACGATACAAGTTGTCTGAAATAAGTTTTCTCCAACAAGCAGACCGACCTCGTGGTTTGGCTATTTGGTTAGAAAAATAAACCGTGAGTAACCATCAACCAGCAGAAAAAGCAACGAAAACCTCTTAGTGCTTTTATTTAATTTTGTTTAAAGAAATCTATTCGAATAACGCAACACGCGTTCAACGGTGGCTGAATACAGTGAACTATCAGAGGCCAATTCGAATGCTGGCTTAGCACCACCATATTCCTCCTAAAACCGCGCCTAACCTTAACCGCACTGGCTTACAACACGGCTCGTGGCCATAACTAATAGCGCTGCCTAACAGCCGTAGCACGATCAGCAGCTACCCAGCAGCCTAATTCGGCCCAACAGCCAGTACAGCAGAGCAGGTGCAGTAACAGCAGGGCTACCCAGCAGCCCAAATAAGCCCCAATACCCAGTGAAAATAGAACAGAGCAGGTGCAGCAAACCCAGGGCTATCTTCAGCAGTTATACTAAAGCCTAAATAGGCCCAACAAGCTGTCCAATGTAAAGCAGCAGCCGCAGCAGCATCAGCAGTAGCTGTTGCTACTCATCCTAACCCTAACTCAACATAAATCTAATGCACGTTGTTGCTATATTTTTCTCAGTTTTATAAAAAAAAAAAATCTACCTAGTATGAATATAAATATTCGATAAAAAAATATGTAATAATTAAAATTAGAGTTCTAAATTTGCTGTGGTTTTAAGATATTAGAGAGAAAAATGATAGGCAAAGAGATCAACGTTGCTGCTGCGAACCGGTGAAAATTTACAGTGAAAAAAAAAATATATAAAAATGAATGTGCTAGTAAATGTGTAATCCCGCAGTTTAAACGCGCAAATTTTATAAAATTCATACCTAAAATGTTAACGAAAAATAATTCACAAAATTAAAAGTAAACAATGTTGCCCAATCAAAACTAAAACATTGTTAACTTAAAAAAAACCCTAGGACCATATAATTATTAAACATGTACAAGAAGTCGCCGCTGCCAAAGATCTTTTGCCGCCGGAGTTAATCGACTGTAAGTTACCCTTATCATACATTGTTTCATTATTTCCTTTATTTAGTTATTTCGTCACTGGTCAAACTACATAAAATTTACGATGTTTTGTTTTGAATATACATATTTGAGCGTTTACGCTGTATTGCTGACCGTTGCTCGCAAGTTCTAAAACGAGGGCCGCTACAAAAGTTTTTTTTTTTTTATTTTTTTTTTTTATTAACTTTGCTTTATTTATTGAATCTTCTCTTAGCTTTGAGACTAACAATAAGTTTTCGAATCTTAAGAGTTAAACATTAACTAACAGTGGACTGTAATTTTGGTTGCGCGTCCCTCAAGTTGGTCGCTGGGTAGGTAAGTCATTGCGACGAAGACGGGATTGGTTGCACAACCTTGTTGGACCTCTTGCAAGGTGGTTGGGGTGCAAAGACAGCTTGGTGAGGTACTTATCCTTTTGTTCTGCGATAACTGCTTTGACTGGTGGGATGTTCAAGTCACGATGTATGTTTTCGTTGCGAACGTACCACGGTGCCCCGGTGATCGTTCTCAGGATTTTTGATTGAGCCCTCTGGATTATGTCGATGTTGCTATTGCTAGCATTCCCCCATAACTGGGAGCCGTACGTCCATATAGGCTTTAGTACTGAGTTGTACAGCAGGACTTTGTAGTCTAAGCTAAGGGAAGATCGAGCGTTGATGAGCCAGTGTAGGCTACTGGCTTTCAACTTTAAGTGTGTTCTTTTGGCTTCAATATGCCGGCGCCATGTGAGTCTTCTGTCGAGATGTACTCCTAGATACGTTACTTCGTTTGATTGCGGAAGCAGGGTGTTATTTAATGTGAGGGGTGGGCAGTTTTGCCTATTCAGGGTGAAAGTAACGTGCTTGCATTTTTGTTCATTTACTTTAATTCGCCAATCAGATAGCCATTTTTCAACGCTAGTTGCTTGTATTGGACATTTTGAACGGCTGAGTATAGCTGTATCATCAGCAAAAGTAGATGTTGTCAGTCGACTGCTTGTCGGGATGTCTGCTGTGTAGAGGACATATAATGTTGGCCCGAGCACGCTACCTTGGGGGACTCCAGCCAAAATAGAAAAATCGTCAGATATGGCAGTGTTACATCTCACAGCAAATTTTCTGTCGTGTAGATAAGACTCTAAAAGTTTGTGAGTGTTGCTGGGAAGCATTGTCTTGATCTTGTACATTAGGCCTTCTAGCCAAACTCTGTCAAACGCTTGAGAGACGTCCAGAAATATGGCGGTGCAGTACTCACGTTTTTCGAACGCGTTTCGAATTTCTGATGTTATTCGGTTGACCTGCTCAATCGTTCCGTGATTTTCTCGAAATCCGAATTGGTGTGATGGAATTCCATTCTGGATTCGTAGATATGTGTTTATCCGAGTCAATATGCATTTTTCAAAGAGTTTAGATAAGCATGATAGTAGGCTTATAGGTCTGTACGATGTGGGGATTGTGGGGTCTTTTCCTGGCTTCGAAATCATTATAATAATTGACTTTTTCCATCTTTTTGGAAAGTGGCCATGTTTAGCGATGGCATTGAAGAGATGTGTAATGGTGCGAACGGCACAATATGGAAGCTCCGTGATCATTTTAGGGGTAATGAGGTCGCAGCCTGGAGATTTTCTCGGGTTCATATGGTTTTTGATGATGCTAACGATTTCCAATGGGCGAAACTCGATTGGCTTATGGTGAAGCTGGGTGTCATATGCAAAAGTCGGCAGAGTGAATGCATTGGTGGCAGGATTTGGTTGAAAGACATTTTTAAGGTGGTCGGCGAATGTGCTGGCTCTATCTTTATCGCTGCGCGCCCAGCCGCCTGAGGGGTTTCTAATAGGCATCACGGTTTTTTCGGTGAGCTAAGAGATGGGTGGGCTCTCCATAGTGAGTGTTTTGAGCAAGTTGATGACAGTTGCTCTATATAACGGCGCTGGGCATATGATTCTTCTTGTTTTAGAGCTTTAGTTAGTTGCCGTGAGGCGTATTTCAAGTTCTGCCTAGCAGATGGCAGAATTGCCACTCCCGACGTAAGCGCCGCTTTTCTAGGACAAGCTGTTCGATTTGTAGATTTGTCTTCTTTTGCTTGCATTGAATATTTGAGATTTGGGGTGTGGAAACTTGAGCCGCAGTGACGAGTACGGACTCCAGTGTAGTTACAAAGCTGTCTATGTCAGCTTCGTCGTTGAGGCGAGGACATAGCTCAATATGTGAGTTAATATATTTTCTAAACTTGAGCCAGTTGGTTTTTTGTGAGGTCAGGTTAAACTGGTGTTCTAATGTTCCTGGTTGTTGGAGAAGATGAAATAAGACCGGCGAGTGATCAGATGAAAGATCCGAAAGGCATACGGCGCTTATAAGATTTTTGGGAATATTTTTGGTTATCGCGAAGTCAATAAGATCGGGTAGTTTCTTTGGGTCTGTCGGCCAGTATGTTGGTCTACCAGAAGAGACATAGTCAAGCTTGTTGTTGGATTTTATGATTGCATTGTAAAGCTGCTTCCCTTTTGGAGTCACGAGGCGAGATCCCCAGTGTGTGTGTTTGGCATTGTAGTCTCCTGCTGCTATAAAATGGTCACCTAATGTGTTGAAGAACTGCAAAAACTCATATTCGGTTATATTGAAACGAGGGGGGCAGTATACGGCGGCTAGAGTTAATTGGTTGCCGGTAATCAGTTGTATTGTTTGTAAGGTGTGTTTCTGAAAGTAGCATTACATCGATGTGATTGTCGAGTAGAAATTGAGTTAACTCAAGTTTGTGCTGTGAGACGCCGTTAGCGTTCCACGTAGAAATTCGTAGGGACGTCATTATTTTGATTGTTGTGAGACCAGCATTTGAATCAGAAGATTTTGGTTTCGCATTAAATCTTGCATAGTTGTGCGCATAAACGACATAAACTCCATTAGGCTTTGTTGCAGGCTAGCTATCATTGCTTCAAAGTTGCTTTGTGTCTGCTCCGTTGGTTGACGTTGTTGAGTCATATTGTGTTCTAGACATGCTGTTTGTGGAAATGAAGTTTTAGATACAGGAGGAGCCAGTCCTAATTTTAGAGCGCTTGCAAATGTCACATTTTTTTTGGGGGTTACGGGTCCTAGTGAGGAGCTGGGTGCAGTTGAAAAGAAGACTGCAGGGTTTGATTTTGATGCTGTGAGCTGTGCGTTGTGGGAGCGGGCAGTGGATCCTCGTTGATGGATGCGACTTTTTAGCTCCTTGTATATTGGGCAACCTCTGTAGTTGGCTGTATGATTGCCGCCACAGTTGCCGCACTTTTTTACATTGGAGTCGTTTTTGCTCGCTGGGCAGAGTGCTGAGTCATGAAGGTCTCCACAAACTACACACACTGGGCGTAGTGTGCAGTATGACTTTGTATGGCCATATTCTTGGCAGTTCGTACATTGTACCGGCCCATTGCGCTTATGTGGTTGCTCTACTGTGATTCTACGGTGGAGAAGGAACTGGAGTTTGTATATGGGGTGCACTTCGTTTCTATTAAGGGGCTTAGTTTCCGGTTCGAGCTCTATCTTGAAGAGTGGTTGCGGTTTCCTATCCCTGTTCAAGATATTGAAGACTGTCTTAGTGTTAAAGCCTTTGTCTTGTAGTGCATTTTTTACTTCTTAGGGTGTTACATAGGATTCAATTCCTTTAAGTACAACTTGCAGACCCTTGCTGCTTTTAAGTTGGTACGTGTAGAAGTTCTTTTTCTTGTCATTAAGATATTTAGACAACACTCGGTAATTGTCTTCGTTCTTCGTTTGAACTTTTGTTTCGTGTATGCTGCCCTTCACAAGGGGAATTATATGGAAGTTATCTTTTCCAATAAGCTCAATTATTTTGTTAACAAGTTCATTGCAGCTTTTCTCCCGGATGTATATTGGGGGGGGCTTCGGTTTCTTCTTCTCAGCTTCGGTAGCTTCGTCAACCTCTTCGTCAGTAGCGTCTTCCAAAATTTTAAATCTGTTTGTATTAATGGGCGTTTCAGTCTCAGCTGAATTATAATTGGCACGGGTTATTTTTCGCTTAGAATTTAGGGGGCTCAGCTTTCTTTTGATTTGGATGTAGCGATCCATACCAGTCTGCACAGCCGGCCTTTTATTTTCGTTGCTTATTGTGTATTTTTCGGGCAGCGCAGCGAACGCCGTTTTTGTGTTGGCTACGGGTTTGTTTATCGATGGCGAAGTTGCTGATGATGATAATAAACGGTTGGTCGATACCGTTGCTGCTGTTGTTGTTGTTGTTGTTGTTGTTGTTACCGTTGCAGTGGTTAAAGACACTGCTGTGCTACTTATTGTTGATAAGCGTAGGTCAGTGCATACATGCATTGGAGTACACTCGGCACTTTTTGGCTTTAGAGACATCGATGGTAGCGCGGGAGAACAAGAGCGCGCTCTCTCGCTCGTTACGTTCAAGAGGTCAGTCGAACTGGGGGTGATTGACCGCGTATTGTCTGGGTTTGCATAATTTTCGGTTGCAGTAAACGAGAAGTATGCATTATTTCTGATCGATGAGAGCCGTCTCTCGTCTTGCTCGCGCTGACGTTGCATGCGGATATCGTTTTGCCTCATTGTCTTCACTTTAATTATAGTCTGCGTATATTAATTAATTAATTAATTAATATGTGTGTTTGCGATTACATCGCAAGAAGCGTCTTTTCGCGTTGTAGTAGGTTGGTTAGAAACCAATCTACCTATTTGTGCCCGAGGGTCTTTGCGGAATTTGATTATTTTCGATTTGCACTTTTCCAATTATCACTTTTTGAAAGCTTGCACAAACTAAGCACGGTCCGACAACACGTCCGATCGCGGCGACAGTCTGTGTAATTGCTACAAAAGTTCTCTCAAGATTTACACGCGCAGTTACTTATAAATTTAAAAACCTGAAATCTTTACAATGATCGTATACTATTAACCTACATGATATTTTTATATAAATTTATATATATAGCCATTATTATTTATATATATTAATCCCGTTCTCTTTCAGCAACTTTGAAATCTTTGCAATTTTCGATAAGAAAAAGAAAAAAAATGAAATGAATTAATTAGACAGTTTTTTTGTAGGTATGTAAATAAAACTGAAATTTTTTAAAGCAGTAATTTTCAAATTATTTAGTTTTGGTAATACACCAAAATAACGAAAAAAAAAATAAATAAATGAAATCGAAATGATAGAGAGCTTTTGTTAGTAATAAAATTTTCCTGTATTTAAAAATTCTTTATAGTATTGTTTAAAAATTTAAAACCACAAATATGAAAATTTATATGAAAACCATTTATTTTTCTTAAGTCGAAAACTAAAAAAATAAACAAATTTAATAAAAAATAAGATTTTATGAAACAACAACAACAATATCTCCGCCCATATGAAAGGGATAATTCGTAATTATAATTTGTAATAAAATAAATGAATTTTAACTAAGTTTCTCCGTATCCGGGGATCATGGAAGTCGAGTGTCTTTTAAAAGGGTGATTGGTAGTCACTCCAAGGGATCCTGAAGAGGAAATGTTGGACCATTAGGATCATGGTAGGGTGGTCACTTCGCCTTCTTGGCGTAGTAAAAGGAGTGATGTTTTGGCAAGTGTATCTCTCACGTGTTGTTTTGTTTTCGTATTCTTTCCTTTCTTCAGCCTTTTCTTTTATTTTTTTTTCTCTAGCTTCCCCAATGTACGCAAATGAATAGTACGCGAATTTTAATTTATTTCTACTAGCATACGAGCATTATAACGTGGCGGTTTTCTTTTCTTCGTGAACTCACCCCATGCCGACCAGACATATGAAAAGCCGAGGATGTCGCGTACTCCGCAAACACGTTAATTTTTCCACCAGCTCTTTCTTAATAGATCGTTATATGCTACAGAAATAATTATGGCGCCCAACCGTGTGAGGCCGACCTTGGCTGGCCCCGATATAGAATTAAATAGTCAACTTCATCAAACAGTGCGTAATTTTCATATACCACTGGAGACTAAAAATATGGTCAGATTTATTACTTTTCTTTACCTTTTCTAACCCAAACCGAAAATAAAACTAATTGCACCTTGATTTTGAGTTAAGATGTTTCTGGATTAGCGTACTATTAATATAGAAACGTTCCGAACAATTTTAATTTCGATGAGTCATTAAAGAGAAAACAGCTAAATCAAGTAGGAACCTGCGATTGGATGTGGATATTTTAGAAGATTTCTATCACCTGCCACGCAGCAAAATAAAAACTCTGATAGGCTTTTGAAGTACAAAAGGATAAAATACACTTTTATAAAAAGGGTTCTACCGTTACTTACAATATTCTCGCAAGGTGCTTAGGGTTTCCAAAACGCTGCTTTAAGATACGAACTAACCTCTTGCCAGGTCTATAAACTTGGATAAAGATGGATATTAGTTGCAGTACCGCTTTGGAATTTTTGTTTTTTTTGTTGTTCAATTTAGTTATTGCAGGTTGCAAACAAGTAAAAATCGTAACAGAGGTGTGCCAGAGTAGAAGCTTTATTTAGTAGCTTTTAACGTTTTGGATCACACATTTGTACGAAGGTTGGAATGTCTGCAATAGTTAAAACTAATTTTTGTTGTTTACTTTTGATACACAATGCTTAAACGATTCCCGGAAATTATTTGTAATTTCAAAGAAAAATAAACTTTTTAAATATTGGGTTATCTTTTTGATTTATTTTAAGAAAAAATTAATGATTATTAAGAAATGTTAGGTGAAGACGAACCAGCAGAAGATATTTCCGTCACGGCAAACGGTGATTGCTTTATTTGAATACGCTGCTAAGTTATTATCTGCTAACTGTGGTCATACTTTTCATAGAGTTTGTTTTAACACAAAGGTTCGAAATCATAAAAAATGCCCTGTGTGTAAAGCAGATTTAAAATCCAATAGTGAAAGTGCAAGTAGACCATCGAGTGCATTGGGTAGGTCCCAGATTGATTTGAACAAGGAACTAGCAGGAAATCCTATTACAGACGACTTTAACATGGAAGAGTAACAGCAAGCCGTTAAGAAATCTAATAAAAGAACGGAAGCTTTAGCAGAAACTATTAGCGCTGGGTTTCAACGAATGTTAACTCTTTTGGAGAACCAAAAGCAAGCCCCAGATGCTGGTAATAGGCTAATAGAGAGTGATGATCAGCTTCAGGAAAGAGGGAACTTCCCTGCAGCAGGACATTCTTCGGCTACAGGAAATCTTCCTCCAATAGAAAGTAGGCCTGTAGCAGGAAATTCATCTCCAGTAGGAAATCGTTCGAGAATAGGAAATGAGTCCGAAGCTAGGTTTTACGCAAATGAATACAGATTTAAGACCAGATCGTATTAGCCAGATAATGATAAACTGGAAACTGCGTTTCTCAGGCCGGTCAAACATGTCGATTGATGAATTTATATATCGACTTGAAGCCCTAACTTTGATCTAATATCTCGCTACATAAGCAATATATTAGACGGAAGTGCTAATGACTGGTTTTGGCGTTATCACAAAAGCGTTCAACTAAGTCAGGGTGCTAGATCATTGCAGTGGGTAAATTTGCGTGCCGCTATTAGGGCTCAGTTTAAAGATGAACTTACGGATCTCAACATTCGCTCAGCAATAGATCGACGTAAGCAGAGGGAAAACGAATCGTTTGATGAATTTTATGAGTCGATCGTATTGTTGGCCGATAAACTTTCGGTTCCATTGTCAGACTTAGCATTGTTGGAAACTTTACGGGCTAATTTGCTGCCTCAAATTCAACTTGAACTTCTTTATGAAAAGTGACTAGCACAGCACACCTACGTCACTTAGTTAGAACTCGTGAGGTATTTATGCTGAGCTTGACAAAGAATAAACCTATATCGCAAAGGCCACAACCTCCTCTACGACGCACAATTCACGCTGTAGAGACACATGGCGATTGCGAAGAGGGTTTCAGCGATGAAGACGAGAGTCTTGAGGTAGCAGCAATAAATTTGACTTTCTGGAACTGTCGAGCGAAAGGCCATCGAAACCAAGATTGTCTTTGCGAACGGCAGGTGTTTTGTTACGGCTGTGGTCAGCCTAATACTTATAAGCCATCCTGTACGAAATGTACCGGCTCAAAAAGCTTAGTCGATCGTGCACCAGTGGCAAGTGCACTGAAGAAACAAACAGCAAATACGACTCAGACGGATTTGTAGAGCCACCTCAATCTACAAAAACAATTCTACCAGACAGAACCACAAACCTGCCAATACCAAAACTTTTGCATTCACCACCAGCAAGAAGCAAAAGATCTTGCTTGCGAATCAGTGAATACTATAGGAAAATTAGAAATGAAAAACAGGCCTTGATCTCAGCCATAGTTGGTCGCGACGGACGTCCTTATGCCGAAGTCACTATGATAGGGTTGTTGGATACCGGCGCATCTATTAGTTGTATCGGAGGAAACTTCGCCAACGAACTGTCCTGCCGAAATGTAAATTTTAAGCAAATTTTCTCAAATGTGCGCACGGCAGATGGTCAGTCACAGACTATAATTGGTAAACTTAATGTAGACGTCACTTATCGAGAGACAACAAAACGCCTAAATTTGTACATTGTTCCGTCACTTGTTCAGTCGTTATATTTAGGCATTGACTTTTGGACTGCGTTTGATATGCTACCTTCTGGATTGTCAGTCCGCGAAGGTATTGCTAGCTTAGCAAGTCCGGGTGTAGAAGAAGCTGTTGCTGTTTCGCAACGTTATTTAACAGAGCACCAGCGTACTTTATTGGAAAAAGCTATTCAATCATTTCCATCATTTTCTGAAAAGGGTCTGGGTAAAACAAATTTGTTGCATCACGAAATAGATGTAGGTAGTACAAAGCCCATTAAGCAACGACATTATCCAGTTTCCCCTGCTATCGAAAAACTTATGTATGAGGAAATAGATCGTATGATTGGTCTTGGAGCCATTGAAGAATCCAATAGTTCGTGGTCTTCGCCAGTAGTGATCGTAAGAAAGCCCGGCAAGGTGCGCCTCTGTATAGATTGTCGTAAAGTCAATGAGGTGACACGAAAGGATGCTTATCCTATGCCACTAATAGAGGGTATCTTAAGTCGTCTACCAAAGGCTGAGAACATCACTAGCCTGGACTTAAAAGACGCGTATTGGCAAATACCACTCGACCTTGATTCTAAAGACAAAACCGCCTTTACAGTTCCCGGGAGACCGTTATATCAATTTAAAGTTATGCCTTTCGGCCTTACGAATGCCCCTTCAACAATGTCAAAGTTAATGGATCGCATAATCCCAGCCTACCTTCAAAATGAGGTATTTATTTATCTGGATGACCTCCTTATAATTTCTGACACTTTTGAGCGGCACATAAAGGTTTTGCGCGAAACTGCAGAAGCATTGGAAAAAGCAGGTCTTAACATAAACGTTCAAAAAAGTCGGTTTTGTGTACCTGAAGTTCATTATTTAGGCCACATTGTTGGTCATGGGACCATAGCCATGGACGTTGTGAAGATTGAAGCCATTAAAGAGTACCCCACACCGCAGTCGTTAAAACAACTTCGTAGGTTTTTAGGTATGACCGGGTGGTACAGTAAGTTTATTGAGAATTATGCTTCAATTACTTCTCCGCTTACCGATTCCTTAAAAAAGAAGAAAACATTTACGTGGTCTAGTGCAGCGGAGCAAGCATTTCAGGATCTAAAAGCAGCAATGTGTAAAGCTCCTGTTCTTCATATGCCAGATTATTCACAGCCATTTTATATACATTGTGATGCTAGTCACACTGGAGTTGGGGGAGTTTTGATGCAAGTTAACCAAGAAGGAGATATAATTCCAATAGTATATATGTCACGAAAACTTAATGATTGTCAGCGAATCTATTCCGTAACGGAAAAAGAATGCTTAGCGGCCATTCTGAGCATACAAAAATTTGGAGCATACGTAGAAGGACATACCTTTACGGTAATAACCGACCACGCTTCACTAAAGTGGCTGATGTCGCAATCCGATCTAAGTAGCCGCTTAGCGAGATGGGCACTCAAGCTACAAGGATATAGTTTTACCATTCAGCACAGAAAGGGTACTAGGAACGTAGTTCCCGATGCTTTATCACGGGCGTACTGAGGATTTATCTAGTTTAGAAATCGAAAACTTCATAGATCTCGGTTCACCACAATTTCAATCAAAACAATATCAAGACTTAGAGCAAAGCTAATGCAAGCTGAAAAGCAGTTTCCGGAAATCAAAGTCGTAAAGGATTGCATTTATAGAAGGACAGAGCATGCGTCGGCTGAAAGATTAGCGGATGATATGGTGTGGAAACTATGGTTGCCACAAGAACTAATCTCGGTTGCTTTACAAAAAGCTGACGATAGCCCGTTAGCCTCGCATTGTGGGATTAATAAGACACTAGAAAGGATTAGACGACACTATTTTTGGCCAAATTTAGTTAATGATGTTAAAGATTACGTCAACAATTGTGCAGTGTGCAAAACCACTAAGCATGCCAATTATGTTCTTAGACCTTCTCTGGCTAAAACAGGTGAAACCCAGAGGTTGTTTTAGAAACTTTATATTGACTACCTAGGCCCTTATCCTCGATCAAAATCAGGATATGTAGGAATTTTTGTGGTCCTTGATCACTTTACAAAGTTTCCATTCCTAAGGCCAGTTAAAAACTTCACAGCCGAAGCTATTCTAAAATATCTAGAGGAAGATTTATTTCATTGCTTTGGAATACCTGAAGTTATCGTGTCCGACAACGGAGTACAATTTAAATCCAAAATTTTCAATAACTTGCTTAAAAAGTACGGCATACAGCATGCTTATACCGCTGTTCATGCTCCTCAAGGTAACGCGTCAGAGAGGGTTAACCGTAGCATTATTGCTGGAATCAAAGCTTATGTTCATCCGGATCAATCCAATTGGGATGTCAAACTTAGTAGCATATGCTGTTCGCTTAGATCTAGTTGGCATTGGGATGTCAAACTTAGTAGCATATGCTGTTCGCTTAGATCTAGTTGGCATTCAGCTGTTAACAACACACCTTATCGCCTAGCTTTCGGCCAGCATATGATCACAGAAGGTTCTACATATAAACTACTAAGAGAACTGGATGCCAAGCTAGCGCCAACTTTTGTGAAAGCTAGAATAAGAAGGAAGCTAGGTACAACCTATTACGAACTCGAAGACCTCCAAGGAAAATCAATAGGAAAGTACCACGCAAAAGACATAAAGCAGTGATAGATGTTGGCTCTCCAAGCGTGTATCGCACATTGTGTGTTTATACCTCCCAAGTGCGATTTTAGCGGTGGGGACTTGTAGAAGCGCTTGTTCGAGCTCTCTTATAAAATAAAAAGAAAATAAAAAGAAATCCCGAAAAGTAGGCAGTATAGCTTAGGTCTTATAGTCAGAATGCTAGCTTGTACCAAGTGCAGCCCATCATGATCAGGTGGCGCCCTCTAACGCGGGAACCCGAACTTTGTCGTACTGGCATCGCAACAAATGCAATCAGCTGAGTAGAAGACAGTGGTCTGTGGTCAATATCAATTTTGACAGAGCTATATTTCCGTTTTGGGGTAACCTGCTAAGCTCACGGCTTTAGCTTATTCTTCTCGATTTCCACCGCTAACAATACTAGTTGTCTGAAATAAGTTTTCTCCAACAAGCAGACCGACCTCGTGGTTTGGCTATTTGGTTAGAAAAATAAACCGTGAGTAACCATCAACCAGCAGAAAAAGCAACGAAAACCTCTTAGTGCTTTTATTTAATTTTGTTTAAAGAAATCTATTCGAATAACGCAACACGCGTTATTAAATTAAATTAAAATAAGAGTTCTAAATTTGCTGTGGTTTTAAGATATTAGAGAGAAAAATGATAGGCAAAGAGATCAACGTTGCTGCTGCGAACCGGTGAAAATTTACAGTGAAAAAAAAAATATATAAAAATGAATGTGCTAGTAAATGTGTAATCCCGCAGTTTAAACGCGCAAATTTTATAAAATTCATACCTAAAATGTTAACGAAAAATAATTCACAAAATTAAAAGTAAACAATGTTGCCCAATCAAAACTAAAACATTGTTAACTAAAAATAAACCCTAGGACCATATAATTATTAAACATGTACAAGAAGTCGCCGCTGCCAAAGATCTTTTGCCGCCGGAGTTAATCGACTGTAAGTTACCCTTATCATACATTGTTTCATTATTTCTTTTATTTAGTTATTTCGTCACTGGTCAAACTACATAAAATTTACGATGTTTTGTTTTGAATATACATATTTGAGCGTTTACGCTGTATTGCTGACCGTTGCTCGCAAGTTCTAAAGCTTTGTTTTAATAAACGAGGGCCGCTACAAAAGTTCTCTCAAGATTTACACGCGCAGTCACTTATAAATTTAAGAACCTGAAATCTTTACAATGATCGTATACTATTAACCTACATGATATTTTTTTTATAAATTTATATATATATAGCCATTATTATTTATATATATTAATCCCGTTCTCTTTCAGAAACTTTGTACTCTTTGCAATTTTCGATAAGAAAAAGAAAAAATGAAATGAATTAATTAGACAGTTTTTTTGTAGCTATGTAAATAAAACTGAAATTTTTGTAAAGCAGTAATTTTCAAATTATTTAGTTTTGGTAATACACCAAAATAACGAAAAAAAAAAATAAATAAATGAAATCCAAATGATAGGGAGCTTTTGTTAGTAATAAAATTTTCCTGTATTTAAAAATTCTTTATAGTATTGTTTAAAAATTTAAAACCACAAATATGAAAATTTATATGAAAACCATTTATTTTTCTTAAGTCGAAGTAACCTAAAAAAATAAACAAATTTAATAAAAAATAAGATTTAATATAACAACAACAAAAATATCTCCGCCCATATGAAAGGGATAATTCGTAATTATAATTTGTAATAAAATAAATGAATTTTAACTAAGTTTCTCCGTATCCGGGCATCATGGAAGTCGAGTGTCTTTTAAAAGGGTGATTGGTAGTCACTCCAAGGGATCCTGAAGAGGAAATGTTGGACCATTAGGATCATGGTAGGGTGGGCACTTTGCCTTCTTGGCGTAGTAAAAGGAGTGATGTTTTGGCAAGTGTATCTCTCACGTGTTGTTTTGTTTTCGTATTCTTTCCTTTCTTCAGCCTTTTCTTTTATTTTTTTTTCTCTAGCTTCCCCAATGTACGCAAATGAATAGTACGCGAATTTTAATTTATTTCTACTAGCATACGAGCATTATAACGTGGCGGTTTTCTTTTCTTCGTGAACTCACCCCATGCCGACCAGACATATGAAAAGCCGAGGATGTCGCGTACTCCGCAAACACGTTAATTTTTCCACCAGCTCTTTCTTAATAGATCGTTATATGCTCCAAAGGTGCAGAAAGAAGGGCAAAAATAACTAGCGGGATCGTTGTGCGATAAGTCTTCTTTGATGTGTGGCAGCACTGATTTCCTTTGCACAAAGTTTAATTTTTATACCCTTGCATACCCTCTGCAAGGTTAACTTAAGTCAGAAGTCAGTAAAGGAGTCATTTCCTATAAAGAATATATATTCTTGATCAGCATCACTAGGAGAGTCGATCTAGCCATGTCCGTCCTGTCTGTCCGTTCGTTTCTACGCAAACTAGTCTCTCAGTTTTAAAGCTATCTGCATGAAACTTTCCCAAAAGTTGTCTTTTTATTGCAGATAGTACATAAGTAAGAACGAGCCGGATCGGACGACTATAGCATTTAGCTCCCAAAGAATCATTCGGAAAAAAACATGAAAAAATTAAAGGTTTGCTGTTTTTTAATTTTTTTTTCTTAGTTCTTCGACATATAGTAATGGTTAAATATTTTGGAATTACGGTCTAAATTTCATCAAAATTAGATTTGACAGTTCAAAATAAACTTTTAATTTTGTTCAAATCGGAAAACGATATCATAAAGCTGCCATAGGAACTATCGAAGACTTGAGCTGCAAATCATCATAGCTTCAATTTTTTAAAACACATGCGCAAGGAAATCATAATTTTAATGTTTTCAATAATATTTAATTTTTGCAATAGCTGCAAGGGCATATGAACTTCGGCGTGCCGAAGTTAAGTTTTTTTCTTGTTTTCATTCTCATAAATCTCTATATGCAAAACTTATAAATTTACCTCGTCGTATATATTTTAATCCGTTCATTTAACACACACAATCAAAATAATTCAACTCAATATTTTATTTTATTTATTTATTAACAACTTATATGTGTGTATTGATAAATACACTGAGTATAGTGTGTGTTCGATAACAGGCGCACAGAGTTACAATACCCAATATGAGTGTTTTGCTTGTAAATGCCTTCCCCAAACAATAATTTTTTCTAGTACCCAATAATGTTACAGCATAGCGTTGCAAATTTACCTATACATTAAATATCCATTTATCATTTGTTACTGTGTTTTAAACTGAAAGTATATTAAAAGAATTAATATTAATAATTAATTAATTGACTGCTATTAAAAAAAATATTCAAAAATACACACATATGTTTGTAGGAAGTGTTTTAAAGATTTGTTTGTCATAGCCTCTCAATCATCAGGTTGGGTTACGGTAGTCGCCCTTGTCTGTCACGGCGAAGATCCCATAGGTCCCCCGATAGCTGTCTGCGGAGAAGTCGTCTATATTTGGCACTCCTGAAATAAAATACGCTTTTTAACAAACAATTTTTTTAGTTTTTAAAATATTTTGAAATTTATTTATAAAAATAATATATATTTGCCCAGAAAATTGACTTTTTTTTATAACTTATCTTTGGTGTAGGCTTTCTACGATTACTATGGTATATTCGGTCACTTTCGAAAAAAGTGTTTTGGTGTATGTTTGCGTTCGTCTGTGTGACCTGTGCGTGCCAACAAAGTTCAGTTCCGCTTCATATGCACCTATTCTTAATGAGATGCACAGCTCTCTATGTATGTAAAATTATTTTATTATTTTCCTGGATGATGTCTTGATCAAGCCTCTTCATTTCTCTTCTTGCCACAGCAAGAAAATACACTTTTGCAGTCGCTTATTCCGCAGTGGTCTTTTAAAACAGTTTTGCTGTGAGCGCTCAATCGAAAATGTCTCAATGAGTTTTTGAGTTTAGTTGGGAGATTATTACTCATATTTTTAATTTATAAATGGTTATTATTCTTTCAATAAAACTAACTAACTACATGAGTTTAGTTATTATGATTTTCTCTTAACTAACGATTATGTTATTAATAGCATATTTTATTATTTAAATTTTTGGTTACAGCTATAAGTAAAGCTTCTTTAGTAAACTATCAATTAAAAATAAAAAAGAAAAGCTCTATTCAAAAAACTACCGAAAACCTCATGAGAGTTTGTTCTAGGCAATCAGATCTTGTCTGGCATCTTTATTGTAGCGCTCTTATTAATATATGTATATAACCCGTCTATCTCTTTTTACCTTTGTTGTTCTATGCGATAATCGCGATGTAGCAATTTCCTAAACATCAGCCTTATCTAAGTCTTCAGTCAGCTCTTGTTGCGATCGGTCGTACTTTGTGTAATTCCGAATCTGCCGCTACTCAGCTACGTAGCTTCGATGCCATCCGTTGCCCATCAGTTAGTCGCCGCGTGTACCACACTGTGTGGCTTGATTTGCAACCGGATGTTTAAAAGATTCTAAAATACAAGCGGGCCCCGTGCGCCTCATCATTCCCGACAAAAATATCGAAAAATGCACAAAATTGGGTTCGCCGAACCCAACCGATCGACGAAACGCATATTTCTCTTTCTACTTTTCGAAAAAGACCAAAGCGTACGACAAATCAGTCTCTCCCGCGCCCCACATCTTGCAGAACACCCCTTGGCACTTTCAGTCGCCAATTACTCCGCAAAAAATGGTCAAGACAATGCAGTTAAGCATAAACACGTCAGCTTGATCAACATCAACCAGCCCTGTTACGACGGTGAGTTCAGCCCTTACAACAACAACTACAACAACAAGTTCGGCAACAGCGTCGGTTTCACATTGTATCCATACTACAAATGCCGGCTTGGCCATTTTGTTTGTAGCCCTAAGCTACAAACTGGTATGAATAGGTATGTATATGTAAAGCGAAAGCTTAGCCCGCAACCCAAAACAAACGAAAGCGTTTCGAAATTGGCCAAAATCAATATACGTTTTTTTTTGAGCGCTCCGAATTTTTCTTGTTTTCGAAAACCCATCGGTTAGATATATCAAAATTGATACTAATCTTTCACCTAGTATATAAACATTAATATTTCCGTTCGCCTCGCGAGTGTAGTGATTTATATTACCTATGTATTTAATCTTTTGTGTTTTTTTCCGAGGTTTTGTGATTTTGCAGTTTCTATTTTGTGCTTTTTCCGTCCACTTCCTTGTGTTGTTTTTGGTGTTGAACAATCCGTAAAGAGAGCCCCAGCCAGGGACTGTGGCTTTACAACCATATAATCCACAAAACCCAACACTTTTTCCTTTTCATCCCATGATATTGTGTTTACAGAATCCTGGTTCAAGCCGGAGATTTTTAGCTCCGAAGTTTCCCCGGGTAAGTACACAATTTATTAGCTTGATCGTCCTTTCAGACGAGGAGGAGAAGTCTTGAGACAAACTTTGGTCACTTAAATACTTGTATATCTGGTTTTGGCTGGTCCGAACTTTATTCATGCGCTAACATGGCTGAGGCCCTTAATATATTTTTTACACGTATTGAACTCCTTCTTCCAAAAGTGTGTTCCGTTACGCTATCCGTCTAACTCCATTAAACCTTCAGGGTTTCATAAAGAGTTTTCACGTCTAACAAAAGTTAAGTCCAGACTTTATAATAAATATAAAGCGTGTGGTTCGCAAACCGCCTTTTCCAAATACCTAAGTGCTCTGTCGAATTTTACTTGTTGTGTGATCCAGTTTTCAAAAGATCCAAAACAGTTTTATAATTTTTTTTAGCACTAAGCGTAAATCCGCCTCTTACCCAGCATCGCCAGCGACTTAAAATTCCACGGCAAACACTAATTAGGAAATTGTCGATCTTTTTGCACAGTTTTTCCAAAAGACATATTCAGTTTCGTCCAGTACACATCAATCTTATTCACATGTCCAAGTCTAACTTAATTTTTTTTCCGAATTTAAGTGAAAGCTCCGTTTTAGTTGATCTGCAAAGGGTTAAGCCAGTCTACTCACCAGGTCCTGACGGTATCTCAGGCTGTGTGCTTACATACTGCGCAGAGACCCTGTGCAGACCACTACATAAATTGATTACCCTAACCATAAAACCTCGGACTATGACTCTGACCTCTGACCTCACCTTCATAAAAAGGAAAATAAATCTAATAAACTTTAGTAAAACGTTTGATTCTATAAATCACTCCCCTATTGTACGTACGTTGGACCCATTAGGGTTTTGAGTTATCTTAGTGGTAGGACACAAAGATTCCTCTTTAAAAGCTCTGTTTCTAAAATGATCCAAGTTACTTCAGGCGTCCCACAAGAGAGCCACCTGGATCTACTTCTTTTTACCTTATTTACTAACGATCGCCCCCAAGTTTTGACAAGGTCGAGTGTCCTCATGTTCGCAGATGACGTCAAGTTATGCTTTCACCATAGCGAAATTTCCCTCTGATCTGATTTACAAACTGACCTTAATGCTTTTCAGACATGGTGTTCTATAAATCGATTGGACTAAATGCAATGTAATAAAATGTTTATCGGGTCAACCCATAATATGCCACGTATAAGTTAGGTGGTTGTGAGTTGACTAGAATTTGGTAAGATGACGTCCTTTTGGACCCAAAACATAAGTTTTCTTACCATATTACTTAAATGGTAAGAAAACCAGGGTAGTGCTTCGATTTCACAATGGTGGTCTTTGGAGTTTAATAATCCCTATGTCACAAAGTCTTTGTTTGCTTCATTAGTTCATCCAATTCTGAATAGAGTCGGAGCAAAATAATTTTTTTAATATTTGCTCTACGAGGACTTAATTGGGATGCAAACCTAACCTTAAGATCTTACCCTAGAAGATTTCTTCCAATTAGTTTCCCAACTTTAGCTTATCGTAGAAAGATGATTGATATAACTTTGATTCGTAAACTTTTTCACGGAGAAGTGTAGAGTAACAAGTTACTGGGTCTCTGTGCCTAAACGAATTTCTAGGAACTATATTCCTCTTATTTTAAAACATTGCCGATCAAACTATGATATGCATTAACCTTGTAGAGTACTATGCAATGACTATAATAAACTCTATCACATAATTTCTACTACCGACTCTTTACCAATTTTGAAAGCATTAATCGTATCTTACTTTGCACGAAACTAGTAGTAGTAGTATTTTGTTTCGTATGCATTTTGAATTAGTTCCTTTCCTTCTACTTATCGTTTTGAACAACCCCCTGGGGCGCTTAGCAAGCATTGCTTGGTGTCGTAAGGGCCACTTGTTTGTACTGACCATAGTTCATCAACGTCCAATATAATTATTATTGCTTTTGGATTTGGAAAAATTTAGGTCCAGTCCATTTTCTTTTGCCAAGACTCTTATTCAAGTTCAAAAATACAAGTGGATATACAATTGTTTATTTCTATGTACTGGCGACTTACATACATATGAACGTCATCGGCGTACAAGTTATTTGGTAGATCTATAATGTATAGGAAAACAAAAAGGGTAGACCCCAGTAGACGCCCAAGTAGACTTTAGAAAACTGGACATTCTTGATCAAATAAAAAGGACTTTATAAGACTTCTTGGGGAGGCTGAAAAACTATGCAATTTAATTACCTTAAAATAGAGTAAGTTATGATTTACTGAGTCGAAAGCTCATAAGGATCAGTTAAGGTTCAATTAGTGACGTAGCTTTTATACACATTTTGTTTTGAGATGTATAGCTTAAATACTTTAGCCAAAAGGGGCAATATAGCAATATACCGATAAAATTTGCGAACTGGCAGGATTTTGACTTGATTGACATTATAAGTTGGTATGTGGGTAAGGGCATTCCAAGGAATCAAGAATTTTGATTATTTAGATTTATAGCATTCTGTTTGATCATAACTAAAAATAGAAGGACGTCCCACGGACTGAAACGGAAAAAATAAAAAACGTTATAGCAGTATGGAATAACATTTAGGTAATTATTGCTGTAGCCTCAAGTAAATTAGATTTCACATTTTTTTCGTTAAGGTTAGTTGGTCTTATTGATCTTCTTAGACCTGCCTGGGACTCCAGCTGCAGCTGCTTTACGCCCATTACTCCTTAGTTTTTTGATTGAATAACATTTCTTTAACCTTTTTTATCTAGTATAAGCCTGTTCTCTTCCTCGCAAAATTTCTTTGATATCGAAAACCAGGGATGCTAATTCGGTCTAAAAGTCTTTGTTTTTACCTCGTATGGAATAACACCAAGAGTATTGTAAATGTGGGACAAGTCACACAGTTCGATTTCAGAAACAAATTTTTCATAGTTCACATAATTAAAGGGCGTATATTTAACCTTATCACTATTTCCAAACACAAAGAAAATATGAAGGAAGGTCCTGAGATCTGGTAAGACAACACTAACAAAAAACAAACCGAGTATCGCATATGTTAGAAGAATAAGGTTCTCTTTTGTTTGAAGCATAAAACTCCAAAAAAAAGGTTAATTTGAAAGTCGCCCGCTACAATTACATAAGATTAGGCTGAAGAAGTCTCTGTTATTAGCTCAAGTAGATTTTAGATATAAGTATTTGCATTAGGCCTGCATATACAGCCGAGCAGTTTTCTTCTTCCGAGCTTAGTATTCAGTACTTCAACAAAAATATTTTCAATTTGAGTTTTATTAGCATGCTTGCACACTAGCTTACAACTAAAACGTTTGCTTACATAAACTGCAACACCACCTGGATTTCCTACGCGATCAGATATTAATAATGCATAGTCTTTATAAGCAAGCAGGACTCATAAATAAACCAGGTCTCGGACACACAAATGTTGTCGACTTTTGATTCTACAAATATCTGTCATCAATTTTTCTGTATAAGACCTGTGCATTTATGTGTACTATATTCAAACCATTTCTAAATCGGCGTAAAACCTGTCAGCAATTAATAAACTGTAACGGACTGACTTTGTTTATTCTTCTCGCTACGAATATCGTGCGGCTAGCTCAGAAGATTTATGTGTTCGTCCCACCAAATTTATATACCCGTGACCGCCTAATTGACCAGCAAGAACGCACAGAAAGTTGGGGTATACAAAAGTATATTTATTTGCCGACTTGACCCTCGCCCTGGTGCTGCTTATTACAAATACATATGTAACTTTATCGCTTTTTTCGTCGGTCCCATATCAGCACTCTCCTTCCCACTTTGATGCTCTGGGTGGTACACATGCAAACATATAAGACAAATATAAAAACACACACACATATTTACTCAATCTTTTTGTCCACTTGTTCTCCGCTCATTTTTCTCATGACTGGCCAGATCTGCCACACCAAACGAAATGACCGAATGAAGATTGAGCGTCAAAAACCATTCGGATCTTTCGTCTAAGCTGGGCAACGCGAAACCTGACCACTTGTGCAATTTACACTTATTCACTCAATTTAAAACAAAAAATGGCAATGAATAACAATCTCCTTATGCCATTTCACTCGCACAAACTCAACCCGTTGTGACCTTTCCACTCACTCAATTCTATTCTATTCGAATACATTCTATTCTCTTACAATATGAGTAAAGTCATGCAGACTTTAAATTGGCCATAGCTATAGAAATATTGAGAGGAACAGATGACTCAGAAGATATAACTATACCCGTGGTTATAATCTGAACAAAAAAATCAAAACGTATTGTGAGAGTCGAAACTAGACTTATTGACAGGAATACAGGTCGGAATTGTCTAGTAGTTCTAAGAGGAACGCAAAAATTAATATAACTTAGTAAGGAACTAGAGTCAACTTGAATAAGTTTGAATATAAACACAACAACTTTGCATGTTCTCCGGTCATGCAAGGTGGGCAAGCCCGAAAGACGGAGACTGTTATTGTAGGATCGCAGGAGAAGATGTAGATTCCAGTTTAGTCCTCTCAAGGCAAACAGTAGGAATTGTTTCTGAACTCATTCAATAAGGCCCTGATCATTCCATTTTAGGTTGATCATACACAAGAACAATATTCGAGTAATGTAAGCAATATTCGAAAAAGTGAAGTATAAAAAACACAAGTGGTGTAAAAATCGTTAAACTCTTTAGACCAACGTTTATTATTATTATTAATATCGGGGTGTTCAGTGTACCGCGACCTGTAAGATCTATTGTACCCCCATTCAGAGCCTACAGCTCAGATATCAACCCACTTCCTCGAATAAAGTCAAGGAGTTTTAATGGGTTGATTCTTCCTAGGAGCTCAGGTGTAAGAGTTCTGGTTCCTAAGTTTTACATCTTATACTTGCTAACGCCGGACAGTCTGCAATGATGTGTCTAGAGGTTTCGTCCTCTATGTCGCAGAATCTGCAAGTTCTACTGCTGGTTACCTAGGTGACTTTTCAGTTCAGTTCAGACCAACGTTAAATTAACGCTGAAACCCCTTTGGCCTTTCCCACTATAATGCTAATAGGGTCTGCAAAACTTAGAATATGGTAAAATAGAACGCCTTAGCCTGATGTTTAAGAAATACGTATTGGCTGGTTTGAGCTCAGAAAATAGTAAGATGCCATTTATCCAGAACGGACGTAACATTGCATTTAGAGCGGCTAGGGTTAGAACATTAATATCACACCAGGATAGTGGTATATTGAAGCAATTTTGCAATCGAATTTACGAATTTTGATGTGGTTACAGATTTTGACATCAGCAGCATACATCAGAGAATTAGACTACAGGTAAATCTATATATATAAAAATCAATACCAAATGCCAAAAAAATTTTTTAAAGAAATTGCCCGCACGTCCAAAATTAAACATAGGTCGACGTACTCGAAATGTTCGGTGCGTGTTGTAACAAAGAATATCACAAGTGCAGTGCGACGCTAACAAAATAGATTTAAAGAATCTCATGTAAGAAATCCAGCAAGCCTACACGAATACGACGTCGATGTGTTCTGTGCTGCATTTGTTTACGACCCTTTTATCGACTATAATGTACAGTGATATATTGGAAAGGTGCATGTTATATGCCCACTTTGTGAAACTGCTAAATTTATGGATGAGACGGCTGGAATGTGTTGCGAAGAGTGAAAAGTGAAATTGCCGGAATTTGAATCGCCTCTTGAATTGTTTATCATAATATCAATTCACCAAAAGGAGTAGTCTCGTATGCACATGCTCAGTTCTTGTCACTGATGATCGAAAATCTTTACTTTTTCGTCTTTTAACAACTAGATATAAAGTGCAAGTTTACAAATCAGCAATAGACTTATTGCTGGGACAGTATTAGTGCGATCGAACCAGACAATTAGCGCCATACACTTACCTTTATCGGTTCTGCAAATCTCCAAAAAACACAAATACAAACAACAACAACAATAATTATGGCATCAAGCAATCGTCTACGAAACAACACAGGCGCCGCAGACGAGCGAATCTTCGATGCCAGCTCCCCTCAAATTTTGAGGCTGCTAAATGTGCAACTCTGGCAACTGGTCGAATTTATGTTCTATTACGCCAACTGTCAACATCACAATCATTTTAACCTGAAAGTATAAGACTATTGGTTTCGAAAACTATCCTTGTTCCGGCTTAGTTTAATGGTGTGGAGTGTTTGGTCATTGTGATTCACAAGACATGCAAAAAAAAAATGTTGTTGCTTATAATATATTATAGTCAAATACGTGTTTAACCTTCGTCACTTGGACATTAGTGATAAAGATTCTCGGCCTGAATCAAGTTAATGGATTGATCTCATGTCTCTTCTATACGTGCAAAAATTATAACTACTATGGAACCCTCATATTTGTTTAACAAGTTTACTCCATCCATTTCGGAAATGACAAATAATTTTTTGCTTCCAAAGTTTAAAGGCTTAAATTCAAAAAGACAATTTCTGATAAACAAACTACCTCACAGTATTAAGTCAATTAGGAGCGCAAATAAGTTTTTGGTAAAAATTAAAGAATTTCTCGATAATCAAACATAGTAATTAATTACAAAACATGAACAATTATTATTAAAGCAAAGAAAAAAAAAGATAAAAATACATAAATAGGCATGAGACAATATTAGAATTTATAATAATGTCATTAATCATAATTTTTAATAGTTATTCTGAATCTTTTTTATTAATAAATAATGTATTAAATAACTATAGCCATAGTTTAAACATATGTTATATAATGAAATGATGAACTAGTTATTATGATTAATATCAATATTTTATGAAACACCTGTAGTGACTAGCGCTATAATTATAAGTTTTTTAAATTGTTGCGCTAGGCTAATAAATTTCTAGTTACAAAATTACAAAACGTGTAATGGTACACGACTGGCAATAAAGAAGCTGATGCCAAATTTGATTAAAGCAACTATTACACTGCATAACAGTGTTTTTGGTGCAGGCTTAAGGGCACTAAATTATGTGAATAGAGCTATATCTAAGCATATCTGAATGCTTAGTTTTCGTTTCTAACGCGTGGTATTTGTGATATCGCGGTTTGAAAAAATAACAACATTTTAAGTTTAAATTTAAGATATCTTCGAGAGTGTGTGCTGTAAATCATTGGGACTCTTAAAATTAAATTGCTTGGATGTCATTGCTTATATTTGTACGGAATTTTTCATCATATCTTAAGTAAAACTCAAGTTATGAATATTTTAATGGATGTGTTCACCTCTTTTTACAAGGAAGTGTATGTGGTGAACAGCAGTACTTGAAAAACTGGAGTAAGTTTCATTTGATATGGTTTTGCTTCTTCTTCTGCTCCACGAAGAAGCAAGAGTCGCAGTCGAAGCAAATGCAAAAATCAAAAAGCGAGAAAAATCAGAAAGCAGCAACAGTCGCTGTTGTTCATTTCATTGCTTGCTGCTTTGCTGTTGCCTACAGTTATCAGCGTAAGTCGGAGCTGCGGCAGGCATCGACTTTCGGAAGTCGTCGGAAGTCGCAGTCGGGTAAGTTAATGCGTTCGACTGTTGGATGACTTTGCATTTTGTCGCTTTTGTTTTGTTTTTGCAGCAGAAGCAGAAGCAAAAGCTCATTTACGACTTTTGCTACTTCGACTGCAGTTTTTTAAACACTGGTTTTAAGAACGCTGCCACTTACGCAACCTTGAGATCCCTAACATCCAGCTTTAGGGATAAGTATTGAAACAGGAACAGAGTTAAAGGAAAATTTCGAAAAGTCTGTTAAACGAGTCCACTGCTTTCTTAAGACAAACTTTGGTCGCTTAAATTCTTGTATATCTGGCTTTGACTGTATATTTTAACTCATTCTTCTTCAGTTACACTATTCGTCTAACTCCAGTTAACCTCCATGATTTACTTAAGTGCTCTGTCGGATTTTACCGTGCTTAATGGCTTATTAACTCGTGTTTTAAATCCTTGTAGGATCCAGATTTCACAAGATCCAAAACAGTTTAATCCACCTCTTACCCATCATCGCTATCGTTTATAAATTCCAAGGCAAACACTGATCAGAGAATGGCCGATCTTTTTGCGCATTTTTACAAACGACGTTTTCAGCTTCTTCCCGTCAAAAGTAGTCTTATTAATATGCGAATCATTTTTTGCAGGCATTTAAGTGAAAACTCCGTTACAACAATAAGTAAAAATACAAACTGGGGTATGACCTCAATACCCGCTGTTTACTGTTCTCTGCGATTTTCTGTCACCGAAAACCAATTTTTTCAATTCTTTAATTCATTAAGGGACCGGTTCCTAGCAGCAGGTGGTGATCTCGCCTTCTAAGCCCGAAAGGCAGACAGCTATATAGCGCGATTATCCAGCAAAGCAACAAACTGTATTTATTCTCGCCAGGAAGCCAAATAAGTTTGTATTTAAAGAAAAGCATGGTACCATTAAACAAGTCAACAGAATCACCTCCGAAATTCGAACTGCTTTTGAACACAAAGAGTACTGTTCTGATATCTTTTTATACGTCTCCCAGGCATCAGACAGAGTATGGCCGGAAGGTCTTATCTATAAGCTTCTAAGCTCTTAAGCTCTTAAGTCGTTCAAAGTATCCACTTAAGGCATCATCTTAACTAGCTTCTCATTTACCCTGATTGGAAAAATGGTTATCTGATCGCCGCATAAAACAAAAAAAAAAATTAACAAAAAAATTGTCCACAATTATCACTCAATAACATAATGATACCATCTAATCGCGGAATACACCGTCGCTTAATTCTTACCTCATCAAGAGTTGTTTTCGTTTTATATCAGAAGTTTTTGTTTAAAACTACAGACCTTATAATGCAGAGCTCCAAAACCTAATAAAATAGTGCCTCAATCATGAGTAATACCTGTAGGGCTAGGCTATTAAAAAAACCAGAGCACAGTTTCTAAACTGACATTGCACAGGTAGTGTATCGTCATTTATTGCTTATAAAGTCTTTTTCTTTAAGAAAAATTTCTCAAACTTAATTTTTTCTAACTACTAACCGTAAAACTTAAAAATTAACTCTTCTTATCGAAAAGGATATACAGATATTTGCGGTTACGAGACCAATAATATTAAGTTATTGCTGCATCATCTGCCTTAAAAAAGATTGCCTATTTTTGTAAAATGAATGTGTAATGTCCTTCATAAAAATTTCGACCATGATGAAATATTGAACTAAATAAACTGCATCTTTTGTTTGCAATTCAAATCTGACTTTGTGAAATGATTTTTAAATGAAAGTTGGTTATTATCATATAGGAACGGTCAAATAAACTAGGTCCAAATCTAATTACAACATCTTTTGGTGTGGAATTTCTGCTTTCGGAATATATAAATGGGCAACTCCATTCTTCGTTTTCTGAATATTGTTCTATGGTTGCAGTATTTCAAATTTACCACAAGATTGTGTACAAAAAAATTTCGTATTCCTGTTCCGGAAGGACTTTCCAATAGCAGTCGCAAAAAATCTACGCTGTCTTGCTGTTCCATTCAATTAAAAATTAATGACCGCAAATCCGAAATGTAAACAATTTCTCCTATCATTGATGGGCTTGTAAAACTTTAATAATGAGTATTCATTTTTAATTTAAGCCACGAAGGGCATATAAATTAGTAAATAAATATTCTTAATTCACACATATCCATAGTCCGAAAACTATTATATTATCTCGACTAGTCAGATCGATCTTGAGCGGTGTTAAAAACGACTGAAAAACAAATCTTGGACCGGACTTTGAAGCTCCGAAAGTAAGCGGTTCGCTTCCCGGAAACCGGCCGCCGAGATCCTCCGGTTACATAAAGTACAGCCACCAGGTAGAGTAGAAAGTAAGCAACACCAACGCCCACGCCCCTTTACAGTGCGGAATCCACGAAAATAACTTAATAAGAGTCAAATAAGCAAACATAAAAGCGTTAACAAATCAGGGAATTTCATTAACAACGATTTCTTTATTTTTTATTCTTGCGGTTTGTAACATGTTAGTCTAGTGCAGAAGGCTCAATAAAAGCAATTTATTGACGTCGTAGGTAAATATTTGTATCAGACACATTTTTTTTCTTATTATAAGCATTAAGATTCTGCAGGCCTTCTCTTTATTTATTTCTTAACCGGTTTTACTCTATTATTGCTCAATCATTTGTTTTAATACTTTTTATACCCTTGCAGAGGATATTATAATTTCAGTCAACGCAGTAAAGGAGACCCTATAATGTATATATGTTCTTGGCCAGCATCATCCGTCCGTCCGTCCATTTCTACGCGATAAGGTCCATCAGTTTTTAAGCACGAAACTTCCCCAAAAGTTGTCTTCCTATTGCAGGTAGTAAATAGGTCGGAACGAGCCGGATCGGACGACTATGTCATATAGCTTCCATTTGAACGATCAAATAATTGAAGTGAAAATCATTATATCTTCAACGGTTTTAAATGAGTTCAAATTTTTGCAATAGCTGGAAGGGTATATAAACTTCGGCTTGGCGAAATAATAAGCATATTGTATTTGCTGGCTTTATAATTCCATACGTCCATCATATAGGTAGAACCCATGCTACATGTGAGCGGCATCTATTTTTCGTGTGCCACTTGGGCAGCCGTTTCCTATTTAAAAGTTCAATGAATTTCCATCTGGTGTGAATTCAATAAATTGTGGTATGTTTTTTATTAATATGCCTTGATTTAATGTGTACTCGTATTATATTGGGGCTTTGTCTTAATTATTGCGTGTTAATAATCCCGTCTTTATTTTCTACTTCTGCTTAATAACTGTGTGTATTAATAAGTTCCGTATTGATAATATAATAAACACTTCTTCGGAAAGATATGGAAAGTTAGCCAGGCCACCGCTACATATTTTAGGGAACACCACGTTTTTTGCAGTAGGCATTCTTTCTCAACTCTATATAACTTTTTATTTGAATTAATATTTAGTGTTTTATGTTCTTAATACTTGTTAATTTTTTACCGATTTTTATGTTAAAGTAACATGCAATCTTGTTCCTTTTAGACCAAGAAGTTGATACTTTTGTTTTAAAATGAATGAACCACGTCTGTCAAGTGTAACAGGATATTCTGCTTCATGACGTCTATTCCGATATCGATTGCAAACTAGGCTATTAAAATAGGCTGTGCATGGGCCCGCCCGCCAATGATTTACACATTTTTTGTCCTGAAAAAAATTACCTTTGATATGCTGTGTTTGTGCTTTTTTGATGCCGGATGGATGTTCCTTCACAGATGATTACCGAAAAAATATGTTTTTATATCTGTAGTTTCCATCATTATCAGCGAACCAAAAAATTATTACGTATTTTTGAAAATCCTTTATAATTTCATAATCTGAAACCGTTTAGCGACTATCAATTTGCTGTTTTCAATTCAAAGAATAAATAAATATTGAAACATTTTTGAAATGAACTGGTGTAAGATCCAAAATCAACGAAGACAGTGATGAAGACTAATTAATACTCAATTTATTTAAAACATTAATGTATAACTTCTGCAGTTTTTTATTTTTCTAATACTGTTTCACCACTTTCAAAAATTTGTATATGGTGTTTATGGCAATTAGTCACACAATTTGTAAAAAATTGGAGGCGTTGTCTAATCAAATAATAATACATCACATTTTTTTTTAAATTTTTTTGGTGGCTTGAAACTTTTGAATCGTGGTTAAAATCCGAAGATTGGCTGATACAGCAGGTTAGGTCAAAATTATTTGGCTTCAAAAAAGTTTTCTTCAAAAGAAAAGTAGATATGTCATATGATATATTTTTTAGTTGCTGCAAACTACTCGCCTCACATTTGGTCAATTTGTCTGAAAACTTGGAATTACTCTCTTTACGTGTTCATCTGCTATCCCTCATTTAACATTTTTCGAAACCGCCAGGCCTTTTGAGGGACAATTTCTGCTAAAACTTCTTCGTATTCCCAACCCATTATGCACAACCATCGACTGTTTAGTGAGAGATTCGCAAAACACCCGGGTTGGCTCCCGCTGCATTCAGCTCACTCACGAGTGGCTCGGGTTTTCGTCTTCGCCACCCCCTTTTTGCGAGCTTCGTTCAGATTCCAGTGCACTGATTGTCAACACCCCTCCCCGATATTACTAAAGCTGTTGGATCTGCGGTCTTAACTATGACGATCTCTACAAATCAATGCTCTTCTCAATTTTGCATCTTCGTTCAAAATGCATTACCACATCGTACGCCATTATGTCAGTGTCAGTCTGTATGTCAATAACACTGGTACAAACTTAAATAGACATAATCCTTCACGGATCAAACCTTGATTTTTCTGGTACAGATGGACTCCCTGATTTAGGCGTTACTCAACACGGCATATGGATTTGCTGACCATGAATTGCAATCAAGTTCTCCTTTAGCTTTACCAGTTTATTCAATCGGGCCTTCTTTTTAATTGGAAATTCATCCGTCTGCGCCTTCTACAACCATCAATTATTCCATACTGGGAATATATTTTCAAAATATTTCTGGTATGTGAGCCAAGGCTGCTCCTTTATATCTGGCGACATTGCAATGCAACTACGACGGAATTATTGTCTGGAATTATTTGTCGACCCTTTATCTTTTCAAGTCTACTGAAAAAAATATGGATTGTATTCAAACCCAATACTTAGAGGTGGTGGCGTCATTGTTGTTCGAGCCGGTGCTCGAATTTCATACCGATCAGCTAGCAACAATAACAAAAGCTGAATCAATTTTATTTTTACATATTACATGATTAATAATTTGCATCATATTGTCCATTTGAATTTTCTTTGAACTCTTTTTTTTAAATCCTCTTCCATTAAGAATGTGAAGTTATAATTTAAAGTTAACTCAGGCTATTGGTTAAAATGTAACTGAACAAAATAACGTTCTAGCTTAAGCTCATTGAAGTTAAATAATTATTACATAAAATTTATAATGTGAGACTTACCCTGCCAAGGGTGTATTTCTTCGTTGGGGCAATTTGCAACAGCGTTGGCTCCGGTGCTTCAGCAATCTGTAAGATTTATAAATAGGCAAATATATAAGTTGACATATTCTTACCTGCATTTTTTTTTTACAAGCGTACAGCCTCTGGGGGAAGAGCGTCATATTTCCGATTGGGAAATCGCCTGCATTATTTCCTTTGGACTGATAAATTCGACATTAACACAGACACTTAAAACTATAAAGAAAACTTTTAAGGAATATACTTCCGATAATTTTTAGAGAGAAATTGAATCATTTTTTCTCTCTTTTATTTTTTCTAAGCTTTGAGACCAATTGCTTCCCAATTTTTTTTTTTGCTATTTTAGTTTTGTTATTTCATTGTTAAGGTTTCACCCCAACGCTACAAGATAAAAAATTTACAAATCAGCACCTAGTTACAAAGAAATCCGCAGTAACCTGGAAGCAGATTTGAAATCTTTCTTATAAAAGAATGAACTTTTTTTTATTTATTTATATTTCCTAGCGCGGCAACTGAGTACTTATATTTAGTGCGCTGGTCACAATGAATGACATACAAAAATATAACTTTTAACTTATAACTACTTTTGTTAACTGTTAACCTTAGATATTTTTTAAATTTCATTATTATTTTATTTATTTTATATTTTTATTATTTTTAAAAATTTTTTTTTATATATATATATTTTTGTTTTTAATTTTTGTAGTGTGTCAATACCGCATGTTTAAATTATAGAACACTCTTAATTGTTTCGAGGCGATGTGGTAGCTCACTCCAAAAACGTACAGCCTAGACACAGAACTGATTTTCAGAGACTGATAGTCTATATCTGCGACATATTACATTATTTGTCCTTCGGAAAGAATTAAAAATCAGTTCTTCATACAAATAGTTAGGCTCCTTGGTATTTAAAATTTTATGAAGGAGCGATAATGCGATAACGTTCGGAGGTAAATCAATGAAAATATTTTCTGCCGCACCAAAAAAGATAGCAAATCCTCTTAATTAAGGGTGGTAATTAATGGATCGGCTGCATCTTCATCTTGTGTCTCATTAAATGACTTTCGTTCGGTTTCGCGCATTTCCCGTGACCCTTACAGGTGTAGTTTGAAAATGGACCGGTGTGTATCGTGTGATACGTGTTGCGCCTCCTGATTCCATGCATCAGTGTATCTTTTGGCGGTAACCCTAACCCAAGATATTCAGCCAGAACCTTATTTAGCTATACGAGCAATGCGTCAGCTAGCGGTTGTGGAATCCGCCTTTCCCTTGGGTGCTGCCGTAGTCCTTCGAAATTTTTATTTATGGATGCAACTCAGCGCTAGAGGTCTTGAATCAGACTTCTGGTCTTCTTAAGAGTGGAAATTTTTAAATTGCACCAATTCATCGGAGGTGATGTGCCATATTTTCGAAGTTTGAAATTTGATGATGGAATGGACAAAGACTCTTGGACTGGTCTGGGAACCAAATAGAGATAGGTTTTTGTTCATGTGGATGTGGACGTAACACTAAGCGTTCGGTATTGTCAGCCATAGCAAGGTGTAACGACCCACTAGGGCTAGGCGGGTCCAAAGGGAGCTTCACCATAGGAAGTGTTGAAGTCAAGTTTATGGATGCGTGGGCCATTTTTTAAACATCAGGAGAAGAGAATGTTGCCTAAGCCGTGTCTTCCAAATACAGCCTTCCTGAGACATGTTACAAAGTACTGCCGGCCTCCGACTGTTCAGATATGTATCTTGGATCAATGCAACGAATTTTTGGATACGTATAGGATACGATCACTTGATCTTACTTCGGATAATGTTTGCCGAGGGACTAATATATTAATTCGAATAACTCAGAAGGCACAGTTGGTTCCATAGTAAAAGGCCCTGCAAAAGGAAAAAACTGTAGAACCCTCAAGCAGCTTGTCTTCATTTTAACCCTTTCAAGATGAACATGGAGTTATTCGTCTAGGCGGTCGACTTCGAAACTCCAAATTTGAGAATCATCCAATAACACCAATATCATTACTTACTTTCAATGAAGGCAGCATCAAGCAGGCCCGCAATCGCTGCTTGCCCTAATTCGATATGTGGACTAAAGACTGTTGCGCGTGCACTCCGAAAATCGTCGTCTCGTCAAGCACATTATGGCCGATTTGCCGAAAGAGCGCGTTCGGATGCTCCCCGGTAACTGGGTTACAGTGGCCCCTTTTACTATAAGCCAAAATTTCGTAAAAAGGCACCACAAATATGCTATATAAGCGTCTTCATTTGTTTTGCCACCAAGGCGTCACGGATTTTTTAACTGCTGCATTTCTAAGAGCTCTCAAGCGCTTTTTTTTTCTTTCAAGGATCTCCACGCTGCAATTGGTCTGACAATGCGACTAATTTCGTAGGAGCTAAGAATGAGATGGATTCATTACGGCAACTATTCGGATTGCCTGGCAAGAATAGGCGTTTTATACCTCCTCGCTTACCTTATTTCGGATGGTTACGGGAGGCAGCCGCAAAAATGCTAAGCACCTTGGTTTTGTTGAGCTCCACACTATGGTATGTCATTTATTTGTTAATTTTTAGGGAAATAAAAACCAATAAATTTATAGAAGTCAAAACATACTTTTTCAAGTTTTGTTAAATAGTGCCATGACTTTTTAAAAAGGGGAGAAAAAAGAGTAGTAGATAATGTCAAAAATATTGCTATTAATGAAATTAAAAATGTAATTATATATTTTTATAAAATGGTTTTAAAAAGAAATACCCAAATAGTACATTAGATTTCAAGAAAAAAAATTGTAGCCATTGAAGAAACATTTTGGTGATTCCAGTTTGTTTGATGGATTATAAGTTTGCATTAAACTTTACTCAGGGTCACCAAATTATTATAGAAAAGTAAAAGTTCGTGGAAATTTCAAAGAGTTTTGTTTTGTATTCCAGTGTTATTAATCAATTGTTGTCGAAAAAGCTCGACAGCTCATAACAGAAGAAAAGAAAATTGACTGCAAGTTAATATTTTACATGCGTGTAGAGATTTCATTTTCCTGTTTTTAAAAATACCAATCACAATTGTAAGTCAAATTTTGTAATTTATTGAATTTTTTTCTGAAAATTCTAAAAGTAACGGGTCATAAGCCGGAAACTAAAAATATAACATACATAAAAATATTTCGTAATAAAGAAATGTACAGAAAATGTTTTTTTTTACCAACACATTTCTCCATTTCCAGTAGTGCTTAAGAGCTATTTTTAACATTTTAATGTAAGGGCCAAGGCTGGGTTAGATGTTACATAAAAACATACTCATTTAAAATGCCTTTTTACTGCCCGCCTATGCTTAAGTGTACAAAGCATTGGCTCTGCCCCTCAAATTTGTTCAATTTGTAAGCAAATTGTGGCTTGCTTGCGAACTGTTCAGAAAAAAATTCTATTCAATACAAATTTTCACTTACAATGGTGTATGATAACTTAAAAAGTTGGAAAAAGCAATCATTATGTTTAAAAGCCTGTTCTATTAAAATATTCATAGCTTTTGTTTTACTTAAGATTTGATAGAAAATTAAATATAAGCAATGTCATCTAGTCTATTTAATTTTAATTTTACTTAATGAAACCCCTACGGAAAAACTGTGCCAGCTGACGTACGGAAGTGTTTTCTGATCGATCTTACGTACAACCGCCTAGTATCGGAATTATCACGCGTTACTATTCTATAATTGGACTTTAACATTGGGTTTGTCTTGCCGATCTATAGCAGTTGCGAGATCAGAATTATAGTCAACTGTATTACATATTATAAAATAATCGCGAAAAAGAAAGCTTAGTCTGTTAACAGCCAAAGTGTTATTGTAGGCCCGAATTTGGACAAAATCATCATGTTTTTCTTTCCCAACGGGATTCATTGCATTAGCGTATCCTCTGGAAATGAAGTGATTCCTTTAAAAACAAGTTATTTGATCAATTAACTAATAAAATCACCCGCCGATTTCGCGCGGTTTTGTGTTAGTTTCCGAGAACCACGGTATTTCAAGTAAGTATGAACTTAATTTAAAGGAGAGGCAGTTTTGAATGTTTTGTGCAGCCCACTGAAACCCAAAAGTATGCTGCATCTTCACATACTCAAAAAATACATACGCAATATAATAATGCATACACTGAAGAGTTGTTTGGTGTCATCATAAAGCATTTTAAAAACAAGAAGGAAAGCAAACTTCGGCAAGCCGAAGTTCATATACTCTTGCAGCTATTGCATTAATTAAATACTTTTGAAAACATTTAAATTATGATTTACTTGAGAATGTGCTAAAAAAAAACATTGAAACTATGATGATTTGCAGCTCAATTATTAGATAGTTATTTTATATATTTTTATTATATCTATGGGAGCTATATGCTATAGACGTCCGATTTTGATAAAATTTATACCATAGTTCTGAAATAATTAAACATTGCTATATGTCGAAGAACTAAACAAAAAATTAAAAAACAGAAAAGTTATAATTTTTTTCATTTATTTTTCCGATTGTTCCTATGGGAGCTATATGCTATAGTCGTCCGATTTTGATGAAATTAAAACCGTAATTCTGAAATATTAAACCATTACTATATCTCGAAGAACTAAACAAAAAATTAAAAAACAGCAAAGTTATAATTTTTTTTCATTTATTTTTCCGATTGTTCCTATGGGAGCTATATGCTTTAGTCGTCCGATCCGGCTCGTTCCGACTTATATACTACCTGCAATAGAAAGACAACTTTTGTTAAAGTTTCATGCAGATAGCTATAAAACTGAGAGACTAGTTTGCATATAAACGGACGGACAGACGGACAGACGGACGGACAGACGGACATGGCTAGATCGACTCTACTAGTGATGCTGATCAAGAATATATATACTTTATAGGGTCGGAAACGTCTCCTTCACTGCGTTGCAAACTTCTGACTGAAATTATAATACCCTCTGCAAGGGTATAATTACAAAAATTAAAAATTGTTTTTTTTTATAACTTTTAATGATGCAGATGGAAAGAAGACTAAAAAATATATAAATTTTTGTTGGGACGTTTATTATACTAATATTAGCAGCAAGGGCACCAAAAGATGGCATTTTTAAAAGTTGGTAAATCTTAAACCACTTAAAATTTTTTAATGGTTTAATTTTTTTGATTTGTTCTATCTTAAATCCATTGGTGACACTTGGACCGCTGCTGGAGGCTGGAGATGTACTCCCGAGACCATCGATGCCAAAACCTGTACCTTAGACACGAAACACCTCGCCTCGCATACTTTTTTTGATGCGAATATTTCGATACCGCCCCCTGCTCCTCCAGACGGCCTGGGAACTCCCTCATGTGTCGATCTGGGCTGACGAAGTTGGTGGCGTTGTCGCACCACACCTTCTCCGGAATCCCGCGACGACTCACGAACCTTTGAAATGCCAACAAGAACGCATCAGTGGTTAGGTCAGACAGTAATTTTAAGTAGACCGCTTTGGACGCACTACAAACTGTACGACTTGTACAGTGGCTTACCACGGATACGATACGTTGTGCTGAAGGGACCACAAAAATCAACGCCATAAGTATTGAACGGTTGGAGAGCTCGAAGTCTATCGGCTGGCAAGTTCCCCATAATTCGCGTCAAGATTTGCGGCTTGCAGCGAAAGCAGCGCATGCACGACCGACCATCGGCAGACTTCTTGAGCATTAACTAGCCATAATTCCTCGCGCAGACGACTTACGAGAGCTCGTGGGCCAGCGTGACAGTTCGTAACGTGCAGGTATGACACATAGGATCTGACGAACTGTCAGCTTTTAGACAGCAACAACGGGAATTTGGCTTCGTACGGGATAGGAGCATTAAATAACCGACCCCCAACTCGTAGCAATGTCGAGGAACACCAATCTAATTTATTTTCCTGAAGAAAAGGGTTTAACTTTTGAATATTCGTTGCTACCGGTTTATCTTTCCGAGTTTTACTTATGTCGTCCCTGAATTCGTGAAATTGGATAGCTTCGACAATTTTCTCAAAAGCGAAATCCAGTTCTCTTGGCGAAATACTTTTTTCGAAGGGCTTCGACACTTTTCTGCACCTTTAAATAAATCGGAAAACCCACACGAATACTCTCAAAAGCTTCCGGTGCGATGAAGGACTCTTTTTTCTGAAGCAAATAATTTAAATTTGGGCTGACTACGAGAGCTAGTGCCGATTTGCACACTACATCAGCCGGCAGTTCGAAATGTCTATTTACAGAACAATTATTTTCTGAGTCTAGCAAGAACGATGGCCCACCGAACCAATTGGACGTTGTAAGCTCCTCTACTTCACATCCTCGGGACACTATGTCTACAGGGATGACTTTCATGTGAACGTGTCTCCAAATTGCTTTTTCCGACCACTCCTGAATTTCTGCAACCCGGTTCAAAACAAAAACCGACAACGACGAGATATGGGTTTTGATCCAGTGTAAAGTGATCTCGGAGTCTGTCCGCATGAAAACATTCCCAATGGCTGCACATAGCTTAAGGCGGGGCAATGTTGTCGTCTTGAGGGGAGCTACTTTCGATATGGCGGTCAATAAAGACACTTTCAAACCTTCAGCAGTTTGAGTACGAACGTAGATGCACGCTCCATAAGCTCGCATGGAAGCGTCAGCGAAACCACGTATTTTAATCGGGACTTGTGGATCTGTGTGGACGAATCGCGATACCTTCGGCAGCTGCTGAAGCGTCGCTATAAACGTCTCCCACGATATAAGCAACTGCATCGGTAGCGACTCGTCCCAATCTAGTTTTCGAAGACAAAGTTCCTGCAACAAAATCTTTTCCTTTGTGACCAAAGGACACAAGAGACCAAGTGGGTTGAAAAGTCGAGCAGTTGCCGACAATATATTTCGTTTTGTCGCGCGAAGATCCAGGAAAGAGTCAACCAACCGAAATTGAAACCGGTAACCAAACCACACCAAGAGTCTTAGTTACGACTGAGTCTGCCATAAGTGGCATTACAGCGCTATCAGATGCGGATAACTCCGGGCAGTTTGAAAACCACTTTACCATTTCAAAACCTGCCATTTGCAAGACCTGAGACACGTCGTCTCGAAGACTTTGCAGGTCCCCAACGCATCCGGCGCCAGCAACCAATCGTTAACATAAAAATCATTCTGAATAACCTTTGCGTTTTTGGATGAGTTGCTTGCCGTATAGACTCTAACGACGCTACGGAACGAGCTCCTGTTCACCAATACTAACTGTTCCGTATCCTTTCTTAGGTCGTCGGCAGCTTCAGTTTCGGTGCCGTATAGATTCTAACGACGCTACGGTACACAACCTAGCCTGAAGTTGCCGTCTGGCTGTTCCCTGTCTTCTGCATCACCATATTCCACGCGGCGTATCAACTGATGGCTCTGGCTCAATGCCCGACGAATAATTAGAATCGTGGTCTGGGTCACTGTAACTCCTTGTGTCCTGCGTTCTATAAAGACTTTGGTACCTGTCCGCTCCGCTTGTTGTTGCACGCTGTTGTTGTGTTTTTAGCTCGCTGATGTGGACGGTTCGTTATTTTTGTGTTCCCTTGTGGCGAATTCTACACTGACTGGTAAGACGAAGTCTATCACCGTATACGGTCCGTCATATCTCGGCGCTAGCTATGCCGCGAAACCCTCGGCTGCCTTTGACAAATGGTGCTCCTTCGCCCAGACCGTGTCCCCTATTGAGCAGCTTTCTCCAAGTCCCGGCGCAAAATTTCGAAGATCTACTTCATCTTATTGGCCTTATCTTCAGGCGTTTCCGTCTGCTTTCCTGTGCCGATGGTTTCCAAGTCGTACAGGGCGCTGGGCAGTCGAGGCTCTCGAGCCTGCGTGAGGAAACACGGGGAGTACCCTGTTGATTCCGACGTACTTGAGTTTACCGCTAGCATAATCTCCGGCCACTTCTCGTCCTGATTCCTTTGGTTATGTCCTGCAAACTGAGCTATCAAGGTCTTAACGGTTCGGTTTGCTCCTTCTGTCGGATTTTCCTGCGATGTATATAGCGCTGTGAATTGTTGCATGATGCCTATTTCGCTGAGAAATTTTATGAATGCTCGGCTAGTAAACTGTACTCTATTGTCCGTTGTTACCACCTTTGGGGCTCCAAACTTAGCGATGATTCTTCCTCGGAATGCATTTTGAAGTGTTTCTGCCGTTGCCGTTCGCAGTGGCACCAATTCTGTCGACTTTGAAAATTTATCTATCGGCACTAGCAGCATCTGACTACCAAGCTTCGATCTTGGCAATGGTCCGACAAAGTCTGCGCATACTGTTGCCCATGGTTCTTCGGGTATCTGCGTCAGCATCTTCCCAACTGCCTGCATCTTGTTTGGTTTGTATTTAATTTTGTATTTGTATTTCGTACGTGTGCTCGGGTGTCCCTATGCATTCCTGGCCAGCAATAGCGAGCCCCTAGCCTTGCGATCGCTTTCCGACTTCCCACATGTCCAGCGGCTGGTGCACCGAGGGACACAGAGCTTCCATGCTGCCACGTCTTCGCAGCGACAACATTAAGCTGGCCCTTCCTGTATGATATTTCAAAATCATTCTGCTGCAGCTCCACCTCGCTATCCTTCCTAAGGGACTTTCGATGCTGTTCAACCATTTAAGCGCCAGTTACCACTTTGAAAAGGTATTTTTCCAAATATGGTTTGAGCTTCCGGATCACCCACACGATTGCCAGGAATTCCTTTTCGCTGGTTGAATAGTTTTTTTCCGCGCCATTCAGGTCCGGCTTGAATACGAAATGACTTATCGCCGCAGTCTGTTTCCTGCGTCAGGAATGCCCCTATACCATAATCGCTTGCGTCTGTCTGCAGCACGAATGGTGTATCGAAATCTGAGCATGCCAGCACAGGATCGGCCACTAGCCTTGCCTTCACCCCCTGTTGGTGATCTGTAGTTCATGTCCATTTCGTGCCGCAACAGATCATTTAATGGTTTCACTATACGAGCGAAATCGGGCACGAACCGCCTGTACCAAGATGCTACGCCAAAATATTGGCGCAGTTTCCGGATGGTTGTAGGTGGTTCCAACTCGGCTACGGCTGCTACCTTTTCGGTATCAGTGCCGATTCCTTGATTTGTAAGGCGGTGTCCCAGGTAAAGCAGTTCGCTTCTGAATAATTGACAGTTCTCGGGATTTACCCTGAGGTTTGCCTGCTTAAGGCGTCTGAAAACTTCTCTCACTTTCTTTCTGTGTTCCTCCAGTGTACGTCAGATCACGATGATGTCGTCTTGGTACGAAAACGCGTGTGGTGACATCTCCGGTCCAATAACCTGGTCCAGTGCTCTCTGGAAAGTCGCCGAGGCGGAGTGTAAGCCAAATGGCATTACTTTCCACTGGAAAAACCCCTTTCCTGGCACTGTGAACGCCGTGAATGGCCTGCTATTTTCCTCCAGGGGGATTTGCCAGTAGCCATCTTTCAAATCTAGGCTAATTATATACCTTGCCTCCCTCAACTGGTCCAAGATGTAATTTATCCTTGGCATTGGATAAGCATCTTTGATCGATTTGGCATTGATCTGTCTAAAATCGACACAAAGCCTCCATTGACCTGTCTTCTTTTTCACCATAACAATCGGTGAGCTGTACGGACTTCTCGAGTGTTCTATACATCCCTTCTCTAGCAACTCGTCGACTTTCGCATTGATTTCCCCTTGAACCTTTGCAGTTTTCAGGTAGTATCTCTGTTTGATTGGCTTATCCTCTTTCATGGTGATTCGGTCCTCGGCTATGTTGGATGTTCCACTCGTTGTTCGAAATTCTGCGAGCTCATGCTCCACGAATTTTTCAACATCGCATTCCTCAGAGGTGATTGTCAGCCAGAGGATCAGCAGGCTCATAGGCAATCGCCTATTGCTGCTACTCCGGTGTCGATTGTGGCTTTGTGTGAGGTCCGCCAATCGTTACCGCTGCGGATAACTGCTGCTCTTCTTCGATTAATTCGCCTGTTAGTTTGGAGAGATAACACCTTGCGACCCCTGCTCGCCTCTCTGCGGCTGGGATCGCTGGCCATTTCCCGATCTTTGGCAGCACATTACGCTTCTATCCCCTATCTTGCCGCAAATCCAGCAGAAAAGTAGCCGCTGGTTTCGGCATCCTCGTACCCAATGTCCATGACCGCCATACCGTCTAGAGGCTTAGTGTGGGTTCACGACGTGCGTCTGTGACCGGTGGGTGGTCTCTGATTGGTAGTAGGTATCCTCCATAACATGCTCTAGTGATTATAGTTGTTCGGAGTCCATTGGCTTGGTCTGTCGATGGACGCTTGTGGTGCTGTTGATTTGTTTCGCGAGAATTTGTTTTCTTGTATAAATGCTACTCGCTTTCTCAAGTTCTTCATAATCATCAGCCAGGACCATTAGAGATTCTAGATCGTTTAACTTATACGCTCTCACTGAAATTCAGGTGTGCCGTTTTCCTTTATCAGCTCGAGTGTTTCCTTCGCAGAGGAGCCGAGTGGTCTCATCATGGTCTGCATGATAATCCATATAATCCTTGATTGACTCTCTGAAACCCTGTTTCCCTCGGCAGGAAATAAGTTTGGAAACTTTCGTTGAACTATCTCCATGTTCTGCAGTGTTAATTGTTTGAAATAAACCACTAAAGGGCCTTGCCTGGCAGTAATTCTGGCATGGCTCGGGAAATGAGGTTCGGGTTCAAAACGTATGTGTTTCCCGACTACTTCCAGCAAATGATCACTAAATTTAATGTTCCAATAATTTCTCTTAGAACCTATCTTATGCTAAGGTGGCGAGAGACGGGGCGAATTCGCAAGAGCGAACGGACAAAAGCTTTACACCGCCCCCTCTGAAGGGACGACTTCCTTCAGCCCAGAACGGGCAACAGAGCCAGTCGGTGGACTGCTGCCCGATACTCCCCCTCTTGCGGCCTGACGTCCGCCACGCGAACCTTGCTATCGGCGCCCCCACGACGATGTTGGGCTCCCCGTGGTGCCACTTGGACCGCTGCTGGAGGCTGGAGATGTGCTCCCGGGACCATCGATGCCAAAATCTGTGCCTGAGAGACGAGACACCTCGCCATCGTCGCAAGCAGGTCAGGCTGATTTGGTCCGGAAGCGCCGCTGATGGTGGGGCCAGAAAAGGGCCGCCGATGAGCAAATGACCGGGGGTCAGGACTTCGCCGTCGTTCGGGTCGCTGCTTAGAGCTCCGAGGGGCATGGATTTGAGCACGGCCTCCACGCTGGTAAGGAGAGTTCCGAGCCCCTCCGCGGTCAAGAGGTCTTGCAGACTTCACACCTGTCTCCCTTTTTGGTGATTAAGCAGTTAATGCATAAGGGTGCTCTTTTAGCGAATTCGAATCTTTGCTGAACTGTTAGGGCTGCGAAAGAAGCGCAGTTTCCAATCTGATGTTCAGCTGAGTTTCAAAACACGCATTGAACAGAGTCGATCCTGGCAGAGATAAACGAAAAACTCCTATTTTCATTCTTCTTAGGGTTAGATTGGGTCTGCTGAACAGTTTTGGGCTTGGAAGCCTCTTCCGCTACCAAGTGTTGGTATCGCCTGTTGAGAGCCGCCTCACATTCACTCCAAAGTGGAAGCGATGTATAATCTAAGTGTTCTTCCCATTTTCTTTTAGTTCCTGCATCGACCTTGCTCATTATCAGATATATTAAAATAGCATTAGAAATGCGTCTATCATCCCCATTAGACAGCAAGGAGTCATACAAGGCAGTGACTGTGTCGATGAGGGTTCTCAAGGCTTTAGCTGAAGGCTGGGACATTTTTTGCAAATTAAAAAGTGTCGATGTGTTGTCAAAAAAAAATATGACAATCATTATCGTACACCCGCTTCAGGCTAGAAAGGGCTTTGGAATAATTTTCCGCAGTGACTTGAAAGGCCCTAACTGTTCCTAAAGCGTCTCCAGCTAAACACGAAATTAAATGATTATATTTTTCAATATCGTGTAAAGTGTCGTCTTTGTCAACGAAAGTTTCGAAAAGGTTTAAAAAATTTTTAAATTCGGAGTGTTTTCCGCTAAAACTTGGAAGAGCGACTCGGCAGGCGGCATTGAGGCGGGCGATTTGCTGGCGGAGCGGATTTCTCGATATTATTTTGTTTGCATTTATCTTAAATCGAAATCAGCAATGACTTTGTCAATACGGCCTTCTCTTCCAACTCTTCGCGTTATACATCTTTTGTATCTTTCACTTCTATTTGGATTTTGCAAAAGTAAATCATATTACGTCGGGGTCACCATGAAAATTTAATTCTAGTTTGTATTAACGAACGCGAAACTTGTGTGTCTGCATTAGGATTCGGATATCTTATTTGCGATAATAACTTGTGTAAATCTTGTGCGAAAATGCGACGACGAAAGGGAGTGTCCGGTGCGCTGGGCCTTTGCTGTTCTGGACTTCTTTCTTGACTTGTGCCAATGGATCTTCCTGCCTCCTTTATGCTCTCCAGCTCAGCCCAAATTTCCGCCATTCCTGGGTCGTTTTGTGTTTTTGTGACATATTCTGAAAGGGCTTTCCGCATGGCCTCCACTTTTAAGAAGTCATCTTTCTTGAGGTGATAGATCCATCTTTTCCCCATTTCTGTTTGATGCTGAGTTTCACTGTCAGGACAATCACGTTTTGGGCGCCAGAAGTAACGAACTGATTTTCTTGATTATCTGCTCGCTACGAATATCGTGCGGCTAGCTCAGAAGATGTATGTATTCGTCACACCAAATTTATAGAAACGTGACCACTCTATTGATCATTGAAAACGCACAGAATGATTGAAAGTATACAAGGATGTTTATGCGCCGACTTGTCCCTCGGCCTAGGTTTTGTATTGACAGTGTAGAAATATGCTCCGCCGTCGCTTCCTTTGATATGAACGTTGAACGGCTCGCTGGGCTATGACTTCTGTGGAGTGATGTCTTCGTCACCTGCCATGCTCCTGATGCCTTCTGCTGCCTTTGGCTCGGCGGGATAACAAGGCTCAGGAATGCGTCTCCGTTCCCAGACTAGGGAGAACAGGCACTGTGCTCTCAAGGCGTATGCCTTTCGCAGCAACAGCCTCCTGTCCTTTGCTCTGTCCCGGTCAAGCGTACGCCGGAAGCCACCAACGCAGTCCCTGGGTCAAACGCCAGGTTCTAGACGAATTCTTCCACACTACCCTCTCTGCCGCAGAAATTAGAATTTGACGTATCTGCTGCTCGCATGGCGCTCGCCGTTTATCGTCCTTGGTGTATCGTTAATTGTTGATAATCTGTCGACCATTCGAGCTTCTTTGTTGCCAAGTCGGATTTTTGTCAGCATAATTGTGAATGCTATCTGATTTATTTATCACGTTGTAAGACTTAATTTATAGAAAACCATAAGCAATTCTACTCCTATATTAACTTTTAACGTAAGTCCTCATCTTTTCCACCATCTCTCCATTATAATAATTTCGTTGCTAGTAATAGCGCTGATACCGCCAATGTAATTCGGAGTTTTTCCAATTACCTATTCTTTTAACCCTTATATTAATTTAACCCCTAATAACCGGATTCCATTGGCGCATTAAAACGCATTTAGCCTAATGCGCATTTAAAATAAGTCTAAGTGCAGCATTTAAAATAAATTCGATAAAAATCAATCGAATCTCTGGCAGGAAATAACTCCAACATATACGGGGATCCTTGCTCTTTTTTCGAAACCCGTCAAACAAAACCATCAGCTCCCCTTCCTTGTCGTTCAAGTTACCAAATGCCTCGGTCGCTTTATGGATGTCCTGATGAGCATTAAAGATTTCCGTAAACTCGCTCATATTCATGATTTTTAATTCATTACGTTTTGATTTAATTCAAAATTAAACTCACTCATATTCATTATATGTAATTAATTTCTTTTGGATTTGCCAAAATTCAAAAGTAAACAAACCCAGATCAGCTGTTCGTGCCACTCACATGTCGAAGAAGCATTAGCTAAATGTAAATGCGCCAATGGAATCAGGCACATTTAAAAAGTCCACTAATGCGGTAATGGAATCAGGCTATTATTCTCATTCTCTGCCGCACTTGGAAAATATTTTTAGGGATGTCGGGAATATATCAAAACATCGATATTTTTCTCTGAAAAAAATATTATCATTTGTTTTTGATGACTTTTCCGATATTTTATAGTTGGTCACTCTTACGCCAGCAAGTGAAGCTTGAGTACGAGTGAAGTGAAAATAGGTTCGACAAACAATTATTACACCGAATTTAAGCCATCTCCTACAAAATGCGAACTGTGTGAGAAGGAAATAAAGAGAAGCGAAAACACAGGCAACTTGATTTCGCACCTAAAAAAAAGCACCAAGATGCTTTTCATAAGTGTTTCAAGGTAAGAAGCTTAAAAATTCCGATTTTGTATATATTCGTTATCTAGCGATGCTAAAACTTGACTTAACATAACATAAGTAATTTAGTACTTTTATTTTTTTATATATTCAAAATCGCAACTATAAGTCGAGTACGTTATGGCATGACCATTAGTCAGTCTAGTTCACCACACACTGATTTCCTTTTCAAGAAAATTCGCGGATTTACACTACCGATATTGTTCATGTTATAGGATATTTATATATCTTAGGTACATTTTATTGGGCTGATAGATACTTACTCTATAACTTCAAAATAAAGAGTAGTTTGAATGGAAGTAGATGGAATAAAGATCGCCCAACCCAAATTTCTTTATTTAGATTAAATCAGATATAAGTTCATGTAAAGACCACGATCTCCCACTGAATGAAAAACACTTTATATCAACTGATAAGTATATTCTTTATTGACCGTCTGCTCTGGTCGGTGACTCTGGAACTAATAAAGGCGTTGCCAACGGATTGGCCAAGTACCAGCCAAACCTACTGTGGAGATAGGGAGAGAACATTACTCTTCTCCTTAGCGTCGCTCTCTGCTGATACAGGTCGCCACACCCCTTCCTTTTTCTTTAGTCGGAGTCTCAGGTCCTCGTTTGGTATATGCTGCTTACTAGACATCGAATCCTCCTGTCCCGTTAAAGCATAGAATTTCGAGACATCCTGTGAGCTTAAAGTCTCTGGTGTTGGCTGTAAAGATATCGAAGTTGAAGGAAAGGAGTCGGCGTCGACGTCCACCGGATTTTTCGACATAGACGATTTAGTCTCTACTATCTTTTTTAAATGACCAACGTTTCTGGTGTACGTCTTACCACCCCCGAGTATCTGGACAACATTTCCTTCTCGCTTAGTAACCTCATAAGTGGTCGTATCAAATGTAGGTGTCAATTTGTGTGGGAATACTACGTTCTTTAAAAGTACTTTGTCGCCAATTCGAATATCCAAGTTTCCCGCGTTCCTGGATTTGTCTGCATACTGTTTCCCTTTTTCTTTTTCCAGCAGATCCCTGTCTTTTTCCTCTGAGTCTGCCATCACGCCAACAAGATCCTGGATGCTAGGAATTTTATCCCTTATCACCCTGTTGAACATTAGTTCCGTCGGTGGAGCGCCTGTGGTACCGTGTGGAGTAACATTGTACATCAATACGAATTTCTGGATTTCTTTTTTGTAGCTGTCGTTATTCGCGTGAGCTATCTTCAAACGTTTCACAAGAGATCGGTTCATGTTCTCTACTTCGCCGTTCGCCTGGGGCCAGTAGGGAGGTGTAGGCATTAACCTAATTCCGTTTGTGTGGCAAAAACTTTTGAACTCAGCGCTTACAAATTGCCTACCATTATCAGTCGTTAGCGTCTCTGGAAATCCTAGCCGTGAAAATATCTCCTCCATCTCATCAATAATTATTTTGGATGATATAGATCTGATTATTTTGAATTCTATATACCTTGAGTAATAATCTATGAGGACTAATATATTCTCACCGTTAGATAATGGTCCCAAAAGATCAGTCGCTAGACATTTCCAGGGTCCATCCGGAAACGGGTGTCGTTGCATCGGAGCAGGCCTTGATGGCATTGACACTATAAGACAATCTCGGCACGCCTTAACGCATTGTTCAGCATCTTTGTCCAAACATGGCCACCAAACCTTTGAACGCAATCTTCGTTTCATGGCACTTATTCCGGGATGCCCTTCGTGAGCAAGGTTAAGGATTACACCTCGTAGTTTTCGTGGAATTACTAACCGGGTGCCTCGAAGTAGGATATCACCGACTATAGACAGTTCCAACCGAAACGGGTAATACGGGCTTGACAAATTCGCTTTCCATGAGTCTTGATTAAGACACGTCATTGCATCCACCATCTCCTCATCTAAGACACTCATTTCGCTGACTTCAGATATGGAGATGGATTTAGGTATGGATGTTGATAGTACGCGAAAAATATGCTCCTCTCCAGCCCAGTCGTAAGGTTCTGCATCAGTATGTTGGCACAGTCTTGACAGCGAGTCAGCAATATTTTCTTTTCCCGTTTTATAAATAACATGAAAACGGTAAGATTGTAGCCTCAGCAACCACCTTTCAATTCTAGCCGGGGGTCGCGATGTTGGTTTAAAGATCGTTTCTAACGGCTTGTGATCAGTTATTAAGTCAAATTTTAAACCAGCCAAATAAAAATAAAATTTTTCCACACCCCACACTAACGCCAGGCTTTCCTTTTCGGTTTGCGAATATCTCTTTTCTACCGGTGAAAGACTCTTGCTGGCAAATGATATTATTCGTGGGCTGTTAGATTTGTCAAACTGTACTAAAACAGCACCAAGAGCCACCGGACTAGCATCCGCAATTAAACAGGTTTTGTCTTTAGGGTTAAAGTATGAGAGTTTTGGTACTGCCGCAATTTTTTCTTTTAATATTTTAAATGCTTCATCCTGCTCTTTACCCCAAGCAAATGGTTCATGACTCTTTAGTAATTTCCTTAATGGCTCAGTACTGTCTGCCAAGTCAACCACAAATTTAGCCACGTATGTAGCTAGACCAAGGAAACTGCGTATTTCTTCTTTATTTTTGGGAGCTCTGAACTCAGTAATAACCTTAACTTTTTCTGGGTCAACTTCGATCCCTTGATCGGACAAAATGTGGCCTAAAAATTTTAATTTCTGAGCTCTTAGTGTACATTTCCTTTCGTTCAGCAAGACATTATTATTTTCCAAAATTGTCCTTACCATTTTTAGAGCTGCGTCATGTTCTTCCATATTGCTCCCAAAGACTATTATTTCGTCAATGTAGTTTAAGGCATTTTGACAAGGAGATAAGAGTTTTTCCATCAACCTTTGGAATATTTCAGGTGCCGAGTTCACCCCAAACATTAAGCGTTTGTATCGAAATAAACCACGGTGCGTTATAAATGTTGTAATTCCTCTGCTGGATTCGGCCAATTCCAATTGATAATAGGCGTTTTTTAGGTCGAGCCTTGAAAAATGTTTGGCACCTCTTAGTTTAGTCATAAAATTATCAAAAGTTGGCAATGGGTAGTTTTCTCTCTGAATAGCTTTATTTGCACGCCGCATATCTATGCATAAACGAATATCACCATCATCTTTAAATGCAATAACCAAAGGTGATATCCAGGCGCTTGGGCCAGATACGGGTTCAATAATGTCCATGCTTAATGCTTCTTCGAGTTTTTTATCAATTTTTTCTTCCAACGCTGTCGGTACACGCCTAATGGGTTGTTGGATGGGAGTAATGGATTCGTCAATCGAAAGTTTGACTGAAACGTCACGCCATTTGGGAAACGGTTCAACTTTTTCAACTCTATGTACGCTTAGTCCCAGTCTTAAGACGTTGAGTTTTATAGCTGTGTCACGTCCTAATAAAGATTGTTTACTATTTTCAATAACGTAAAAAGTAGCAATCAGTTCAGAATCGTTCCGTACCGAAATCGGTGCTTCGAAAATTTGTAATACCTTGAGAAGACGGTCTGAGGCATAAGCTCTAAATTGGTTTACTGATTCTGTGCGAGCGTTAAATATGACTGCTTTTCCCTCGCGCAATTGTTGCCAATCCGAATGACTGATTAGGTTATACTTTGAGCCCGAATCAATAATCATAGCGACCGTGTGACCACTTATCTTACACCGAATCTCTTCCTCGCCGGATTGCTCAGTTGCTACTCTAAACAGGTTGGTAGACTTTGAATCGCCATACTCATTTTGAGTTTCATTACTTATTGATTGTATCCTAGTATTTCCCTGACGTCGCCGTTTTCGATCCGGTTCTTCCATACCGAAGTTTGATTTTCGTACCCTCGTACTGCATTTCTTATAAAAATGCCCAAGTCTATCGCATTTCCTGCACCTCATGTTCCTAGCGGGGCATTCCGCGCTGTTTTCCCGATGCCCTCTTCTACCACATCTTCCGCACTCCATACCCGTGTCGTGCTGTATAATTTTGTTAATGCTGCTTGCGGTAGTTGGTGCGGCCATAGACTGCGTTTGTTTGTTTACTTGCTCATCTATGCAACATGTTTTTACGACCTCCTCCAAAGTTTGCTCATTTTCAAGCAATTTCTTCTTTAAGTCTAATGGGGCCCAGACATCAATAATTTTGTCGATTAAACAGATTTCTTCGATTTGTCTCTTAGTCTCCCCAAATGAACACTTAGCGATTTGTTGGCGTAATCTAAGTAAAAACTCCGTAAAACCTTCTCCTTCCACCGGTGTCATCGATCGAAACAGGTGCCTTTCGAACGCGGAATTTCGCAGCGGTGAAAAATACTCATTTAGTTTGCTTACCAAAGGAGTAAACACGTCATTTTTAGCCTTGTCGTCGTATGGTATCAAGGCGCCGGGAATGCTATACACAACCGCCTGAAGCTGAGGTCCACCCAAGTGAAGGAGTTTATTCCTCTTTTTATATACATTTGTGATCTCCTCCGTGTCCACATATATAGTAAATGCGCGCAGCCACATTTCCCACTCCGTACGCCATAGTGCCTTGTCCATCGCCTGGCATAGAAAAGGTTTCAGCTCCGTCATAATTATTCCTGAAATTAAAACATAAATCCCAGAATAATCCTCCAACATTGGGCTTTTCTGTATTCTCATTCTTTGCTCTTATTCCATTAGGAACAGATAACTTAAGGCTTTTACTTCTTTCCTTGATCTCATTCCATTTGGAATAGGCGCTTTTTTTTTTTAAAAGCTCATTCCATTTGGAATTTCTTGTTCTCATTCCATTTGGAATAGACTCTTTTATTTTTTTTTTTGGATCTCATTCCATTTGGAATAGACTCTCTCCTCTCTTTTTTCATTTCTTTAATCCTTCCATTTGGCAAGGATTTTTCCACTCTGGCAATGCTGTGTGCCTGTGTCTTCTTCTTCTTCTTTTTTTTTCTACTTACATTTCTTTTGCACACTTCACGTTTGCTGATTTAATCGATTTGATTATCTTTTTCTTGCAAAAGGGTTAGCACAAACTTAATCTCCGGATCCCATCCTCGTCGCCAGTGTAAAGACCACGATCTCCCACTGAATGAAAAACACTTTATATCAACTGATAAGTATATTCTTTATTGACCGTCTGCTCTGGTCGGTGACTCTGGAACTAATAAAGGCGTTGCCAACGGATTGGCCAAGTACCAGCCAAACCTACTGTGGAGATAGGGAGAGAACATTACTCTTCTCCTTAGCGTCGCTCTCTGCTGATACAGGTCGCCACAGTTCACATTTAAATTAAACAATAAACTTGTTTGTAAAAATTGTATATCTAAAAAGTACACAGATTGTGTGGAGAAGGCGAGAAAGGTTTTTCAAGAAGTCGAACACTTTTCCTTTACATGAGATGGTGTAACTAATACAAACTCAACAAGGTCTTTTCTAAAAAGAACTGTACATTTTTTAAAGGAAAATGTGCTTCGGTCTGTATGTGTACAGGCTGCTAGGATGACCCAGGTTCGATGTAGTAATGACAATTAAGACTGTACGTTTATTTTTTCGTGTATTTTTATATCAATGTGTGCTTAAACGTACAATGTACTTGAAATGTCCAATGTTTAAAATAACTTTTAATTTAGTGTTCGTTTTGTGTTCATCTTCCTTATTTATTTGTTACATGTGTTTCAGCTAGTCCGACTAGTTATATCCATTAAACATAGCACTGCTGCTATGAAGCACTACGAAAATGTCAAATGGATTAAGGAGTGCTAGAAGGACATATAAAAACATAAATTCAAAGCGTTGTTACCCGATGGAACTCGTGCCTGGATATGCTAAACTCTTTGGTTTCGTTATCTGATAAAATGGCTTATGTAATGACCCCCAAGCAAATCACCAGAAATGATCTCGGTGGAGGAGGCTTCTGAAAAAGTAAGCTGAGATTCTTATGTAACCAACGAAACGATATGGTCGAGGGCCTTATCAATCGCTAACAGTTCGGCCGATAGAGACGACAAAATCTTGTTCGTATAGAACCTGGCTGTAAAATTCGAGCTACTTACTAAAAACGCTGCGCTTGAATACCCCTGTATTATTATGAAAATAATGTCAAAGTCCCTATTCTTAAGAGATTTTTTCCTTAAATATTTGTAAGATACTAGCTGTATGTTCCAAACAAACGAAGTTGCAAAAGTCATCAGCGAGCAATTAAAAACAAAAAAGGCCCCAGGCGGTGATCTAATAACTCCTAAGATGCTAATTGAACTCCCAAACTGTGCAGTTGAGGTAATTTGTAAACTATTAAACGGTATTACACGACTTGGCTACTTCCCAAAAAAATGGAAAAAGTCGGTAATCATAATGATCCCAAAGCCAGGAAAAGATCACACAATACCAGCCTCATATAGACCGATAAGTTTACTCTCGTGTCTGTCAAAACTGCTCGAAAAATGCCTTTTGACACGCATAATCCCATATCTGAAAGAGCACAACATTATTCCGGCGCATCAATTTGGCTTTTGAGAAAGCCATGAAACAATAGAGCAAGTTAACAGATTAACAACAGAAATACTAACTGCATTCGAGTCTCGGGAATACTGCAGTGCGGTATTCCTTGACGTTGCGCAGGCTTTCGACCGAGTCTGGCTCGATGGCCTTATGCATAAAATCAGAGCGTTACTACCGGAAAACACTCACAGGATACTTGAATCGTACCTTTACAACAGAGCCTTCGCCGTGAGATGCAACACTACAATATCCGACGATTACACGATAGAGGCTGGAGTTCCTCAAGGTAGCGCCCTTGGTCCAACTCTATTTCTTCTTTACACCGCAGATATTCCCACGAACGAGCGGCTAACTACTTCTACATTTGCAGACGACACCGCGATCTTAAGTCGGTCCAAATGCCCAATTCAGGCAACAGCGCAACTAGCTGATCATCTCGTGGTAGTGGAGAGGTGGTTATCAGACTGGCGTATAAAAATAAATGCGCAAAAGTGTAAACACATAACGTTTACTCTTAACAGACAAACGTGTCCCCCGCTAACTCTGAATAACACGCCACTTCCACAAGCTGACGATGTAACGTACCTTGGCGTCCACCTTGAGAAAAGACTTACATGGCGGAGACATATCGAACCTAAGAAAATTCATCTAAAACTAAAATCCAATAACCTCCATTGGCTCATAAACGCTCGCTCCCCCCTCCGCCTGGACTTCAAGGTTCTGCTCTACAATTCAACGCTTAAGCCAGTCTGGACTTACGGCTCCCAATTGTGGGGAAACGCGAGCAGCAGTAACATCGACATTATCCAGCGAGCCCAATCAAAAATCCTGAGAACTATCACTGGGGCACCTTGGTATGTTCGGAACGACAACATCTACAGAGATCTTGGCATTCTACCCGTGAAAGATGAAATTTCAAAACAAAAGCCGTCCTACCACACCAAGCTAACTTCTCATCCAAACCAGCTCGCCAGGGGCCTAGCCAGGGTTTCCAGCTCAGCAATAGTTATTAGAGCCCTTACATCCCGCGTCAGTCAACTTGACTGTCAGATATAGCTTTTTAATTTAAGATTTTATATACTTATTGTTAGTCTCAATTCAGAGAAGATTCAATAAATAAAATGCATACGTAGAAAAAAAAAAAACTAGCTGTATTCATAACACATTTGTTTTTGGCTGTTCCCTTAAAGAAATCTAGGTCTACCCTAATTTTACTATTATGTACAGGCAATAGATCACAGATTTTAACTTGTTCTAGGATATGTTTAAAGTCTTTATACGACTTGTCATAACTAGTATTAATTTCACTATTAAATACAAGTGTATCCTTGGCTGGCAACTCGTGGGCCAAAACTTTTATCAATTCTTTTGCCATGTGATATAAGATCGGTACCGGTGTGCATCTTATTAGGCCGAGTACTGAAATTTGTTTGTACTTTTTTTTGTCCATAGCTGTTTTGGGCATTTTTATATATGAAGAACATGCATATTTTAGTATACTTCTGGCAAACGCTTTGTAAAGCAGAAGACCGTTCCTAGGATTTACCTTGAAAGTACATGCACTAAGCAATTTTAAAAATGCACATATTTTGTTTGCTAATGATATTGCCTGTTCAATGTGTGCGCATGGAGAATTATTAGCGGCTGCTATTCGGCCTACATAATGATTTGCACTACATCTCTAATTGGAATTCCTTATAAAGAACTTGAAGCGGCTGTTTGCGCAGATTAAAGTGAATACCGCTGGACTTATCTGGATTAAAGGATAAATTAAGCTCGCTACACTCTATTTCAAATCTGTTAATTTTTCTAAAAATATATCCGTTGTTCCTGAGAAGGTAGTATCGAAGCAAACCAGAAAGAAGTCGTCTGCATATTAAAACATTTCGCAGTTTTCGTCATTCAAACTGTTAGATTTGCAGTGTAGAGATTAAACAAATGTGGGCTAAGGCAACTACCTCGGCAGACTCCTCTATCAACTTCTAGGCGGCTTTTCCCCTTGACAAGAACTCGCTTCCTAAGCAAGTCAGTTAACCAGGCAACATGTTGTTGATTGAAGTTAAGATTTTGGAGTTTGGTCTCGAAGATTCCTATATCAGCACAGTCATAGGCTTTTTGCAGATCTAAACATGCTGCCACTACCTGAAATCCTTCTGCTTGTTGTTTATTAGATCATTTATGCACATAGATGTGGATCTGTGTTTTCTAAATGCATACGATCTATTCGGAAGCAGCCTGTTTTGTGAGATGTCGTGATCTAACTTGAGTTTAATAAAACCCTCTGTTATCTTAAAAAGTACGCTTAGCAAGCCAATTGGCCCATAGTCCCTATAATTGATGAGTCTGCATTTCTTTTTGGAATTGGTACCACGTTGATTCGATACGATATCTTATCTACTCTCGTTGCTGAGTCAGGCTTTTTGGGTGCTATAAATTCCAAAAAGTCATTCAAAATAATTTCGGACTTGAAATAGCTTATGCCTGTTTGGGTTGGGAGAGACTGCTATTGTAGATGGCGTATTTTTAATAACATTTAAGAACTGTTCGCCTCTTCTTCTGTAACGAACAACGTTGAGCTGATGGTATTGCAAACTGTTAGCCCTGCACGCGTTTAAATCCGGCACCTGAGAAATCCCACTGATGAAAGCGCTTCCATATGTTGGTGGTGTTGCTGAAAATTTGTAAACAATATGCAAGCCAAAGAAATTCGGCAATTACAACCTTATCGGCTCATACGTCTGCACATCTTTAACTGGTCCGAAACTAACATACACATCTCTAGAATTTTACATGTTCCTACTCTCCACCTATATTCGCACCTTTTTTAGTCTATTTATAACTAACGATAAAAGCTTTCGAACTTCTTGTTCTCTTCTTATGCACACCTACTGCTCTTTTTCTATTCACATTTCTTTTAACATTTTAACTTATTTATATTTTTTCATTGATTTTAATTAGTAGAACTTAGCCTTATCTTATACGATTTTTATGTCTTCAACCGGTTATATGTTTTTATTTGGCAACTTCAAATTTACTTCATTTTATCTGTGTAAAAATCTGGGTTTGCTTTTACTTTTGTGTTTACATTAAGGTTTGCGTTTACTTTTATATGTGCTCAGCTTTGCGATCACTTGTGTACATACATTTCTTTGTTTACTTTTATATGTGCATTTAGTTTGCGTTTACATTTATATACGCATTTTGCTTTGCGACTACCTTTGGGCACTATTCTGACTTAGTTTTAGACACTTCACTATGGGAAATACTGGGATTTAATAACTGTAGACCATAGCTGTAGATTATGAGAGCACAGACGGGTTTATAAACACTTGTTGGTATGCAATTTAATTAAGTCGACAGACGTATGATACCAAAAAAAATGCACTGAAAACTTATTGCGGCATGCTGCTGGCGCTGGTTATGTTGAGTTCCTGATGACGTTTCCTTCTCCTCGCTGCTCCGGGTTTTAGCCGAAGACGTGGACGAACTGAACTTCCTTTTTGGGGCAGAAATGACTGACGAGATGATCGCCGGAGGTACTCGGCGACGAAAGGGCATGTAAGAACGCCGTCCCCTATGACAAATAAAACGCCTGAATGAGGGCATGTTCACTTGCACCGGTTATAGGTTATGACTTACCCGTGAGGGTGTGGTAACTAACCGTTTTGGCCAGAATCTGGCCATGAATTGGTTCACTGCCACTGTTATACCGTATGCCGTGCAAAAATTTGTGCAGTGGTGAGCTGCGAAAGTCTTGATCGGCCACAACCTCTTTACTTTAAGTTGTATTGTCGCTGTTCTTTTGCCAGCTATACAACCGCTCAGGTCGAGACTCAGATTAAGAAGAAATCATGAGGTTTTCGAGGGCGGATATTACAAGATGGGTTACAACCGGGATTAGAGCTGGGCTATCGCTAAAACGTTAACGCTAATGCAGTCCTACCTATTGACGATTAATCTTCCCCTCTTAAGGTTGCCCATTACAGCCGATACCGCCCGCTAGGTGGCGCAACTAAACATACGATATGTGGTTCTATACTCCACTACAACACCCCCCCGCTAAAATCAGACTTGGGGGTAAACCCAACAAGGCTGATCCCGCCAAGACTATTGGCGCAGATCTTTTGCATGGTAGCGTCCAACGAGTTTACCTTGAAGGTCCTCAATGTCGTAGTATGAATTTCCTAGCTTCTGACGCACACGTGCCTTCACAAATGCAGGACCTAATTTGGCATTGTATCCTGTTTGAAAACAGCTTTGCTTAAAATTCCTCCGAAACACTTCTTGACCATTGGAGTAGGAAACCTCACGCGATCTAAGATTGTAGCGCTCTCTATTATTGTTGTCTTGCATTTCTGATAACTTAATTGCCTTGCTATGAGCTAATTCTAACGAGTCTGTTCTAGTGAATGTCACCCCTCTATCTTGTAAAGATTGCAGCGATCTCAAAAGGGAGTAAGTGCCTCCTGATGTCACCATGTGTTGGCCAAATACCATATAATAAGGAGATGTCCCGATGGCTGAATGGGTGGCAGACCTAAGGGCGCAGGCAATGCTGCTTAGATTTGCATCCCAATCTTTTTGGCTAGCATCTACATACGATCGAATAGCAGTAATTATTGAGCGATTCACTCGCTCTGATGCATTTGCTTGGGGCGAATGGATTGCTGTGAGCTTATGAGTAATCCTGTGTTCCCTTAACAACTTTTGAAATAATTCAGCCCTAAACTGTGAGCCGTTATCTGAAACTATTGTTTCCGGCACGCCGCACAAATGAAACAACTCCTCTCTCATATACTTCACAACGATGGCCGCTTCCAGCTTTTTAACGGCTTTCAAGAAGACAAACTTCGAGAAGTGATCCAGAACTATAAAAATTGCGACGTTTCTACTACGCGACCGAGGGTATGGACCTAGAAAGTCTATATAAACACGCTGGAAGAATCGTTGAGATTCTGGTGCTTTTCCCATGGGAGGCCTTAACGGACAGTTGGGGGCTTTTGTGGACTTGCAGGTCTCACATTTGCTTATGTATGACTTTACGTCACCTACCAAGCCAGGCCAGTAATAGTAGCGGCGTATACGTTCTAGAGTTTTATGCACGCCTCCATGACATCGGCCACCAGCTGTATTGGTACCCATAGTTTCCAGATATAAACATCGTGAAGAGGCTCACCTGTCGCATGCTCTGATCGTCGATAAACCAAGTTATCTAACACTTTTAAGTCAGGAAATTTCGAATTGTTGGCCCTAACACTTTCAACCAGGCTTAAATATTCTGGGCTTTGAAAATGTTTGGACGTTACATCCACCAGCAAGCCCTGTGAAGCATCAATGCTCGCTATTTCGTCCTCGTTGACTCTAGAGAGGGCATCTGGAACTACATTAAGTGATCCCCGGCGATGTTCGATCGTAAATTTAAACGCTTGCAATTTGAGAGCCCATCTTGCCAAACGGCAATTGAGATCCGTCTGACCCATTAACCACTTCAGCGATGCATGGTCTGTAATTATCGTGAAGTCCTGACCTTCTACGTAGGGACGAAATCGCTTAACGCTTACAATTGCAGCCAGGCACTCTTGTTCACTTACTGAGTAGCTTTTTTGGGCCTTGTTAAGCTTTTTAGAGACAAAAGCGATCGGGTATTCGTCACCCTGTTCCGTTTTCTGGACTAAAACACCTCCTACGCCACTTTTGCTAGCATCGCAATGAATATAGAAGGGCTTTGAAAAATCTGGGCTTCTAAGGACGGGTGCGGAACAAAGCATTCGTTTCAACTTTATAAATGCCTGATGTCCTTCCTCTGTCATCGTGAATTTTCTTTTTGCCTTAAGTAGGTCTGTCAAGGGTGCAGCTACCGTAGCAAAATTGTCTATAAATTTGCGGTACCAGCCCGCCATACCTAGGAAGCTTCTCGAACTTTTCAGGGTTTTTGGGCAACGGAAACTTCTCAATCGCTGACACTTTTTCCGGATCTGTGCGTATCTCGCCTTCCCCGATGACATGCCCTAAATACCTGACCTGCTGAACGCAAAAATGACTTTTTTGAACATTGATTGTCAAACCGGCAGATCGGATGCGATCAGAGACTGTTTTCAGGACTTTTATATGGTCTTCAAAGCTCTCTGACACTAGCAAGAGATCGTCAAGATAGATGAAAACCTCATTGCGCAGTGAAGCAGGGATAACTTTGTCCATTAAACGCGACATTGTTTGGCCAGCGTTGCAAAGGCCAAACGGCATTACCTTAAATTGGCAAAGCGGCCGATTTGGGATCGTAAACGCAGTCTTATCCCTAGATGCTGGATCCAACGGGATTTGCCAAAATGCATCCTTTAGATCCAAACTGCTTATAAAAACGGCTTTTGGTAAACGACTTAGGATGCCGTCAATCTGTGGCAGTGGATACGCATCCTTGACCGTAACTGCATTCACTTTCCTGCTATCTAGGCAAAGCCTAACCTTTCCAGGTTTTTGCACCAGGACCACTGGCGAGGACCAAGCGCTATCAGACTCTTCTACTACGCCGAGCTGCAGCATTCGATCTACTTCTCCATACAACAGCTTTTCCACGGCTGGTGATACGGGAAAATGGCGCTGCTTTATGGGCTTAGCGTCACCCACATCAATGTGGTGTGAAAGGAGACTTGTTTTACCCAAACCAGCGGATGCGAATGATGGGAACTGATCAACTACTTTCTGGAGGGTTTTCTTCTGTTCCTCAGACAGATTGTGAGCGCTTAGCTCCGAAATCTGAATATCGGGAGGTAACAAATCGAAAAGTTGCCAAAAGTCAACGCCGAGATAAAGGTTTTGCTTCAGAGAAGGAACTATGTGCATATCAATAGCCTTTATCTGACCATTATATTCTATATCTGTGCTTAATCGACCTACAATATTCTGCTTGCTTCCATCTGCAGTACAAATATTATTAAACACTCTGCGAATGGGGACTTTACTACCAAGAATTTCCTGTGCGAACTGACCGCCGATACAACTCATAGCGGCTCCGGTATCCATAAGCCCTTTAATTTTGCGATCAAGGATTTTGACCACGGTGTATGGACGCTGGTCGACACAAGTATTGCGAAGCGCACTTAAGTCTTTAGTGACCTTCCAGAACCTTTTAAGTCTATTTGTATTTCGTAATTTATTTTTAATTCTAGAGTTATTAAGAAAAGAAGATTTGTTGCTACTAATTTTAAGATTACTAACTCTCTGATGCCATCCACCTAAAGGAACATCATCAGGAGTAAGAGAGTCCTTTTCAGGACAGTTCCTAATGGGACTTATAAGTGCTCGTTTTCGGTGTTTGTTGACTGTGTCTTCTGAACACACCGAGAACGAGTGACTTGGGTGTTCTGCTGAAAGTTTTTTTGGCATCTTTGGCACGATGGCTTGTACGTGTTGCGTGCGCGGAGCACGCAGTGCAGTCTTGGTACCTGTGACCTTCCTTTCTACAGTTCCAGCAAATTAAAGATATTGCTTCAACTGCACCATCATCGTCTTCGAATAACTCTGATTCACAAACTTTATGCTGGTCCTCTAGCAGTTCTGAGACATGGCTTTTAAACAGAGAATCCTTTTTATATACTTGATTCCGCTTTACCTCATCAAGGAAACATTCTCGTCTTCTACATATTTCGCGAAGTTTTGAGATTGTTTCCGTAGGAATATTTAAGATTTCGTGTCTTATTTCTGCTCTCAGATTGCGCCTTAGAATCTCTATCAAGGCTTTTTCATTCAAAGGGCATTCTAGGCTATCAGTCAACTGAACTATAGCATCATAAAACGAATCGAAATTCTCTTTTTCTTTTTGTTTTCGATCTCTAATCATTTCTCGAATATCTACATCTGTCCTAGTATCCCTGAATTGACGACGAAGTGCGCCACACAGTTCGCTCCACTTTACGGATTGCACTGATTTATGATACCGCCAGTAAAAGTCACTTGCCTTACCCTCAAACAATGCACTTGCGTTGCTACACATTACATCGAATTTTGAATCAAGTGTTTGACCGGTTAGAGCTTGTACCCTGTATATAAAATTATCTACGCTTATGCCGCCTGTGTCTCCGCTAAAACGGAGTTTCCATCCATTCATTATATGTGCCACCTTATCTGGCCTGTGAAAAAGTTCTGTTGCTGTTGATCTAGGTGAAATGTTAGCCTGAGAAAGATTTTGTCCTGCATTCGATTGCCTTGCATCTATGCCAAGAAGCTGATCAAGTGAGGACCCTAAATCGGTAGCGCTATGATGTGTCGGTTGGGGAATTCTGGCCGCTAGATTGGATTGTATCATGTTTGACATTTTTTCTGATAATTGCGTAAGCAACTCGTGTTGCATAGATTTTACTGCATCTAACACCATACTTTGTAGGTCCTCGCCCCCACGCTCTCGACTCTGATTTTCTTTCTCCATAACTTCTGATCCCTGACTTTCGCCCTCTGCTTGTGAACTTAAAAGTTTTTGACTTCTTGTTTTTTGTGCGATAAAACTATCTGATCTTGTAGTAAGTTCTCCAGAACCAGCAGCTTTACAGGTTGGGCAGGTTTTCTTGCTCTTCAAATGTGTGCTTATACACTTTCTATGAAACCCGTGCCCGCATTTTGTCTTGTATAAATCTTTTTCAAGAATGCGCGAATTGCATAAGACACAAAAATCAGACGATCTTCCGGCTTCTTCGCTATCTGAATGGTCTACTCCCATAGTTTATTAATTTCCCGCTTAGACAACAGTTGGCTGGTTTTGTAAATCAAATATTAAAATGAAACGTAACTAGCTAAAGAAAAATTCGGAAAAATCGAAAATATAAGATCATTAGCAACTAGCTTATGCTATTACGAAAATTTATGACGGAAAAACAATTAACTCCATGCATAACCAAGAGCTCATCGACGAAGCTCTAATTAAAAATGATGTGAGAAGTTCTTAAGAAAAATAGAGAAAAAGATTAAGCTGAGAATGAATGCACAACAAGAGAATACTGGCTATTTTGATCACTTGACCTTTATGTGAAGCGTGGCCAACCTAAACTACTAATAGTTCTTTTTAGGATTGTAGTTCCAAGCACTTCACACTCTGCCTGAAATAAAATTCCCTGGTAACAATTGCTCAAAGCCCTAATTTCATAACCTGCGGCCAGGCTTTTGCTTCTTAGCATTAGCTCTGTTATCCTGCAGTGCCGAATTACTAGACTTTAGCTTAATTACCTATGCATCGCTGCGTCACGTGTGGTTAGCCAAAATAATTAGATAATTGTAATTGACCAAAATCCAAAGCACTTGACCATTGTGGTTTAACACAAATAAAGGAGACAGCTGCATCAAAACTTTCTTCGTGGTGTGTTTTTACTATTTCTGAAAATATAAGCACTGCATTCCAATGCGATAGAAAGTTGATACGGCTGACTAGGAAAATTATGGAAATATAACTGAAAGGAAAATGTATAGTATTTGTATGCTATTTAGTGGGTTTTACTGTACAGTAAGGCCCCACGTTGGGCGCCAAATTATTCAGATATTATTTATTATTATTCCTGTAACGAACAACGTTGAGGTGATGGTATTGCAAACTGTTAGCCCTGCACGCGTTTAAATCCGGCTCTAGCTCGTCAGCGAATGTCGTGGTGTTCTTGGGAGGCTGCAGCTTACGGGTGCTCTTAAATATCTTTAACAATTAATATGTATTGCGTGCAAACAGGCAACGAGCCAATATCGGCCGGAAAAGAGATAGCATATCAAACAGACAGACAGACAGAGATAGCACTTCTCACACTACACGCCCCTAGATGTAAATGGGGGTGCTATCAGCCCACCCTACCATGGCCAATGCTCTTCCAATACCATACTGCATTAGGCCCCTTTTAATAACTGATTCTACGACGGCTCTCGGGTTAGCATGGAGTTAAAAAGATGATTGTTTACTCAGACATTATAATAAGTGTTTATTCACTAAATATAAGAGGGAAAGATATTAACTTCATTTAAATTAAGATATTTTGTGTATACAGGTATTGTTTAAAACTAGCATGCATAATTCTTAATAAAACTTTAAATTTTCATTTTTTTTTTTTTTTTTAATTTCATTTCAGTAACAAAAGGGTATTTAAATATATTTAAATCGAAAATAACAGATTTACTTTTCTACTTCATTGTTTTCTTTTTGTTTGTTTAATAAGAAATATTATCGTTATCATTCAGACAATTTATTTAGTATTTTTACTTGATCAATTAATTGCGTAATAAAATTTCGGATAACTCTCAAGACCGTTAAATTTGCCGAAGGGTATTAAATTGTCAAACTTGGCTCACCTGAGAAATCCCACTGATGAAAGCGCTTCCATATGTTGGTGGTGTTGCTGAAAATTTGTAAACAATATGCAAGCCAAAGAAATTCGGCAATTACAACCTTATCGGCTCATACGTCTGCACATCTTTAACTGGTCCGAAACTTACATACACATCTCTAGAATTTTACATGTTCCTACTCTCCACCTATATTCGCACCTTTTTTAGTCTATTTATAACTAACGATAAAAGCTTTCGAACTTCTTGTTCTCTTCTTATGCACACCTACTGCTCTTTTTCTATTCACATTTCTTTTAACATTTTAACTTATTTATATTTTTTCATTGATTTTAATTAGTAGAACTTAGCCTTATCTTATACGATTTTTATGTCTTCAACCGGTTATATGTTTTTATTTGGCAACTTCAAATTTACTTCATTTTATCTGTGTAAAAATCTGGGTTTGCTTTTACTTTTGTGTTTACATTAAGGTTTGCGTTTACTTTTATATGTGCTCAGCTTTGCGATCACTTGTGTACATACATTTCTTTGTTTACTTTTATATGTGCATTTAGTTTGCGTTTACATTTATATACGCATTTTGCTTTGCGACTACCTTTGGGCACTATTCTGACTTAGTTTTAGACACTTCACTATGGGAAATACTGGGATTTAATAACTGTAGACCATAGCTGCAGATTATGAGAGCACAGACGGGTTTATAAACACTTGTTGGTATGCAATTTAATTAAGTCGACAGACGTATGATACCAAAAAAAATGCACTGAAAACTTATTGCGGCATGCTGCTGGCGCTGGTTATGTTGAGTTCCTGATGACGTTTCCTTCTCCTCGCTGCTCCGGGTTTTAGCCGAAGACGTGGACGAACTGAACTTCCTTTTTGGGGCAGAAATGACTGACGAGATGATCGCCGGAGGTACTCGGCGACGAAAGGGCATGTAAGAACGCCGTCCCCTATGACAAATAAAACGCCTGAATGAGGGCATGTTCACTTGCACCGGTTATAGGTTATGACTTACCCGTGAGGGTGTGGTAACTAACCGTTTTGGCCAGAATCTGGCCAAGAATTGGTTCACTGCCACTGTAATACCGTATGCCGTGCAAAAATTTGTGCAGTGGTGAGCTGCGAGGTCGAGACTCAGATTAAGAAGAAATCATGAGGTTTTCGAGGGCGGATATTACAAGATGGGTTACAACCGGGATTAGAGCTGGGCTATCGCTAAAACGTTAACGCTAATGCAGTCCTACCTATTGACGATTAATCTTCCCTTCTTAAGGTTGCCCTTTACAGCCGATACCGCCCGCTAGGTGGCGCAACTAAACATACGATATGTGGTTCTATACTCCACTACACTTCAGACCAAGTGTTGTCAGTTCGTTTTATCTGTTACATTTTTTAAGATTTTTAATACTATTCCAGATGTTTCAAAGATTTCATTAAAAAATGATTGAAAATCGGATTTTCTTTTGTTTTTGTAGTTTTGAAGAGCCATTTCTGCGTCTTCAAACTTTTTTGGGCGTCTTCAAACTTTTTGGAGCGGTAGAATTTCTGCCTAGCAGTATTTCTTAGACAAAAAAGTTTTTCCGCTTTCTTACACCACCATTTTTTGTGTTCGTAGTTATTTTTCCCAGATATTTTAACAGCGTTTGTCCTTATAAAACATACTGCTTGTCTTGTGTTTGGGCAGAAACGATCTCGTTGAGAGCTTGGTACAGACTAACTTTACTCAGAGATCAGCGAGAGAATGAACATAAGTAACGTGTGTGTGTATACATGTGTGTGCTTATAGAACGATGGAAAACAGAATAGTTTTGGGTGTGTGAGGTAGCGAGAATATATTTTGCTTATTCATTACACATCTCCTCCTTTAATTAAGAACTATTTATATGCTTAGATTTTCTGAAGTCCTTTGGCTTAAAACGATCGACACGGCTGCTTTTGCGTACTGGTATAACGTCGTGTAGATTGTTTCTGCCTCGGCTGCTGGGTAGGCGCTGTTGCGCATTCTGGAGGACGAGAAACAGGAACAGGATCATTTTGCTGAACAACTGGCGGAGTTGGCGTATTTCTGTATTTCTTGATTGATAGATGGCTTTGGCAGTTCAGGAATCCAGCAAAACTCTGGAGGTCTCTCGATTGAGTTGTTTGCTGACAACTTGATATTTGGTTACAGCTACCCTAAGTGGTATACCGTCTTTGAGGTTCTTCTTGACTGCGAATTTAAACGACTGTACAAATCGCTTTACTAATCAGTTGGATGCTGGATGAAACGGTGCTGTGGTAATATGCTTTATACCGTGCAGTTTGCAGAATTCTCCGAAGGCGTCAACTGTAAGCTGAGGACCGTTGTCGGTAACCATGGTTTTCGGGTATCCTTCGATGGCGAAAATCGAAGACAGTGCAGCGATCGTTTTAGCGGTTGTTGTAGACGACATTTGGATGTCAAATGGGAACTGTGAGCACGCGTCTTCGCATATGATTCACATAGCGTCAAATATTGGACCGGCGAAGTCGATATGAATTCGCTCCCATGCTGTTGTTGCTGCTTTCCAACTTTGGTACTCTCTTGGTGGTGCAGGATTGTTGCACTTGCAGATGATGCAAGACTGGGCAAGGCTTTTGATGTCATTGTCTATGGTAGGCCACCAAACATGTTGTCTTGTCAACTGCTTCATTCGAACAATGCCCCAATGTCCTTCATATAAGAGTTTTAGGATATGGGCACGTAGACTGGCTGGAATTATAATACGATTTGCGTCTGTGTGTAGGCAAAGCAATAGTTTGTTGATTGTGAGATCAAACTTTCGGGTGAATTAAGGCAATAGGGCTTCGTTGCCTGGCTGGACTTTTTCTAGCCATCCTACAGATACGTACTCAGGATCTGCTTGAGAACTTTTTCTTTGTCCATGTGGTTGCGAATGAGCTCAGAATTTATCGGTGGTGACACTTCGAATACAGTGTGGCGAGCTTCCTCTTCTTTGTCGAAGTTTGGATCTGTACCCATTGAAAGGCGTATAAGAGCATCTGCATTACCATGAGCAGATGTGGATCGAAACTGGATATCGAAATTGTAGGCCATGAGAATAATTGCCCAACGTTGTAGCCTGATTGACGTTATCAACGGGAGATGCTTGCCTGCATTAAAAATGGTAACAAGGGGCTTGTGGTCTGTGCTCAGGATAAACTTTCTGCCATAAAGGTATTGGTGAAAACGCTTTACTCCAAATATTATGGAAAGTCCTTCCTTTTTTATTTGGCTGTCGAGCGTTTTATATGCCAAAACAATGGGTCTCTCTTCGCCATCTGGCTGAAGACGCGAAAGTACTACCCCGATGCCAAAGGATGAGGCATCTGTAGCAAGCACTAGGGGTAATTTTTCATCAAAGTGAGCTAGCTGCTTTGCGTTAATGATGTCGGACTTAAGGCCGTAAAAGTCTGCTGCTATTGTGGACCAAAAAGGAGGCTACGTCTTTTCTGCGAAGTTGGTTTAATAGAGCAGCCAACTGCGAATAGTTTGGAATAAAATTACAATAATAATTAACTTTACCCATGAATGCTTCCAATTGTTGTAAGTTAGAAGGCGGACACAACAGTTTTACAGCCTCCAAGCCTGAGCTGTCTGGGAGAATGTCGTTTGCGCTTATTCTTCGCCCTAAATATTTAATTTCGTCCTTGAAAAAGAAGCATTTTTGCTTTTTGCATCTGATGCCGTTCTCTTGAAGAGTGTTGAGAACTCGGTCGATTCACAACCTTCTATTTCCTTTAGAAGTTGCTCGAGGTATCTTTGGAAGATGGCTTGTGCGCTTGCAATCCCGTGAGGATGACGCTGATTTTGAAATAGGCCCAGCGGTGTGCTTACTACCATGATTTCCTTCGAAGCCTCTAATTCCATCTGGAGATAGGCATCCTTGAGGTCTATTTTACTGAACTGCTTACCATGACGAATGATGTGAAATAGAGCTTCTTTTGTTGGTAACGGATACTGTTCGACGTCGATTTGTGCGTGACTGCCTGTTTGAAATCGCCACAAATACGAATATTGCCACCTGGCTTAGGTGCGAGCACGATTGGGGATGCCCAATTGCTGAATTTGACTGGTTTCCAAATTCCGGCTTGTGTGAGTCTGTCTGTTTTGGCTTTAAATTTGAGCGAACGGAATTTGGCGGCTTTTATAAAACTTTGGTGTCGTTGAAGATTTCAAAAATACGCAGGCTTTGAAGTCTTAAATGACACCCATGGCTGGTTCAAACACTTCGCTGTACTTGTTGTTACTTTGTCATTATGCACCTCAAAAATGTTTGATACTTGCATGATATTAAATCCGAAAACGTTAAATAGATCCATGCCGAAGAGATTAGTCGAAGTGTTTATATTTACCACGATTATGACCACTTGTTTCCCTTTTCTCTCCGGACTTTGCGGCAGTGTGCAGCTCCCCTAGTAATGGTATTGGTATATGTCCAAACGCATGTAAAACTCGGGAATACTTGTGCAGTTTCGGCTTCTTCAGCAGGGCGTATGTATTGGAGTTTATCACGGATGCTATTGCTCCGGAATCCATTTGAAATGAAATCACTTGTTTTAATATTTCGAGATCAATAACTTTTCTGTTTTGTTGACATTTTACTTGACCTATGACTCTGTAAACTGCTTCGATCACTTCGACGTTTGTTTTGTTCTTATAGGACTTTACTTCCCGGTTATTTACTTGATCAGGCCATTTGGAATTTGACTTGACATACTTTGACATACAGACGACTGCTATACGGCGGTTCTGAACTTGAATTTTTCTCTCTGGTGAGTTTGACCACAACCAGAGCAAGATTTAAGATCATCTTTAAACGATCTGGCATCGTTTCCACTGCTTTCTGGCTTTTTTGTGTATGTGTGATTGGATCCTGTTTGTATATGTTATCTTTTAGTGCTGCAACGGTTTTTGTTATTGTCTCATAGGCCTGCAACTATGAGTACATCTTCAAGAGTTGGCTGTGAATTTTGAAGAGCAGATGCCCGGACTGCATCTGATCTCGTATCATCTCATCTACATAATTTGACAAACAACCGTTTGCGTTGCACAAAAATTGGCATTCATAAGCGATCCAGCGCAAGTCGGCTACCCACTCTCTATGTGTTTGTGAATGCTTCATCTCTCTTCTGAAAAACTCGTAGCGAGCTGCTACAATATGAGGTTTTGTGGTGAAATGCTCCGTGAGCTTGTCTGTGAACTGTTTGTATGTGTATGTGTTCAAATTGTTACTCCCGAATAGATTTTTTAATAGTTTGAATATGTTAGCACCACACCATGAAAGGGAATAAGATTTTTGTTTTTGTTCTGCACTAACCGAATATGCGTTGAAATGCTGCGATAATTGTTCCAGATATCGCTGCCAATTTTGATTGTCTTTGTCGAATTTGTAGAATGGAGGACACATAGATAATTCACCCGTCCATGTTCGTTGTTGTTTAATAAGAGCTGCTGTAAATTCTTGCTGATGAGCAAGCATTGTCTGGATTACGTTCTGATCAGCCGGCATCTTGATAAAAATCAACGACTACGCGACACGGCATTACACAAAAACGATGTGTTTTTGCGGCTGATAACACGGCTTACACAAGAATGTTTTATTCCTGCGGCTGCTTTACGATTTACACAAAAAGGATATATTCTTGTGGCTGAGATTCTTCTTTTCATCCTCGTCGCCAATAATGTTGTGTTGAGTGCTTATTACAGACTAACTTTATTCAGAGAGAATGAACATAAGTGTGTGTGTATACATGTGTGTGCTTGTAGAACGAGGGAATACCGAATAGTTTTGGATGTGTGAGGTAGCGAGAATACATTTTGATTATACATAACAGTTTGCCTGGTAAATTTTCCATGATGGCGTGGGGAAAGATAACTGATCTTCCATCGCAGGCGCTCTCCTCCCAAATGGGGATGGATGTTTCTTACGCGTCTCTTGTATAGTTAGGTTTCTAAAGTCCTACTTCTTCTTCTTTGTGCACAAGACCACACTTGAAATATTTCTTTTGTCCCTTGCAATGTTTTGCGGTATGTCCAAAACGAAAACACCTAAAACACTGCGCGAAATACACATACGGCTTAACCTACAGAGTGCAAGAATTTGATCTCTTTTAGTAGTTGCTGCCCATCAAAAGTTATTTTGACCCTGCATTTGGAAACAAGTTCATTCTTGTTGTTTTTATCCTTTTTCATAACTCTGCAAACTTCTAAAATAGAAATCTGTGAGCTTAGGAGATCTAAAAGCTCTAAATTTTCAATATTAGTTGGAATATTAATAATATTCCCGTCTTGCTTGTGAAATGCTTAAAAATCTTCGGAATATAACCCTCTTATTCCAAGTCATTACAGCTTGCTAGATTGCTTGCTGAAGCTGCAGAACCACATGTAATTATGCACCTCCCATTACCGATTCTGGCGACTTCCTCAATACCGCCAATTTTTAGCTTTTCCAAAGAAGCCGACAATTGAAATTGATTAATGGCTTTCCTTTGTGCAGTGTTGCTTAGCTTGTCTATGCAGACTACGAACGGTCCTTTATGATTTTCATCTTATCAGTTCTGAGAAATAATTTTTGTTGCACTTACAGTCTTTGGAACGGTTTGAATGAGGACCTTTGCTCCTTGTAGTATTGGTTGATGCGGCATAAGTTGGTTTGGCTTTCGGAATGGTCCCACTTGGTGGTGGCTTTTCGGTTATTGTTTCCTTACTTACTTGATTAAATGGAACGTGTATCATTTCCTAGCCATTATACGGATATATTTATTATATCTTATGGTATTGGGTTTTGATGCAAGCTTCTTGATCAAAGTATCACGAGTTTGTTATATAATCGCAAACAAATTCTTTAATAAAATGAGTGCATTTATGTATTTTTGATTTGAAAATTTGGTATAACTCCAATTACTCAGGTATGATCCAATTCAAGGACATTGCCAGGTAGGGAGTTTGACTGGGGCGGTACATCTCTCAAATAATAACGGAGGTGTCCCAAGGCCAGCTCAGTGCGGACAGAAACCACACATAGAGCAAAAGGGCAAATGCTGACTTGATCTCGGTGTTCAGTACACACAGGGACTGCAAAAGCTCGGTCCCACTTGGTGGTGGCTTTTCGGTTTTTTTGTCAATCCCATTTCAAATAAATTTTTGGCGCGTTCGCTTTTACCGTGAAAGCGTGAGCTTCCTGGAAATCCAAGCATTCTCGGAAAATACTATCGAAAATTTGGCGACCAAATAAATTCCCACGGCTTTGAGTCAAGAGCGCACAGCCATTACAGCCTATACCACTGACGGCTGAAACGCCAATTAGTCGGGAAAATTAATGCTTTCGTCTGTTGGATGTATTTGCTTTTTGTCGTTTTGTTTTTGTTTTAGCAGCGTAAGACAATAAGCAATTAATTTTAATTCCCAATGATTTGGAGCACACTCTCTCGAAGATATCTTGAATTAAAACTTTAAATATTGTTTTCTTTGTTAAAACCGCGATATCAAAAATTCCACGCATTGGAAATGAAAACTAAGTATTCCGATATGCTTAGATGTAGCTCTATAAACAAAAATTAATGCCCATAAGCCGCTAGCTTCTTTATTAACAGTCGTGTACCATTAAACATTTTGTAATTTGAAATTTATAAGCCTAGCGCATCAATTTAAAAAACATATAGTTATACCGCTAGTCACAACAGGTGATTCATAAAATATTAATATTAATCCTAATAACTAGTTCATCATTTCATTATATAGCTACATGTTTAAACTAAGGTTTTAGTTATTTAATACGTTATTAGTTAATAAAAAAAGATTCAGAATAACTATTAAAAATTATGACTAAAGTTATTAATATAATTTCTAATATTGTTTTATGCCTATTAATGTCTCTTTTTTCTTTTTTATACCCTTCCAGAGGGTATTATAATTTCAGTCAGAAGTTTGCAACACAGTGAAGGAGACATTTCCGACCCTATAAAGTATATATATTCTTGATCAGCATTACTAGGCAAGTCGATCTAGTCATGTCCGTCCGTCTGTCCGTCTGTCCGTCCGTTTCTACGCAATCTAGTCTCTCAGTTTTAAAGCTATCTGCATGAAACTTTCCCAAAAGTTTTCTTTCTTTTGCAGGTAGTATATAAGTCGGATCGAGCCGGATCGGACGATTTTAGCATATAGCTCCCATAGCACAGTGGATCCGCTTGTATGGAAGAGCGGCCAAAAATACTAATAATGGTCATAACGTGCTGAAATTTATAACAATAATTTAGCAAATTTGTCTAAACATATAGCAACAAAAATCGGACTTATCGATCGGCTATATCCTATAGCTCCCATAGGAACAATCGATACCGAATTATAAAAACATATTTGTTTAATCTAATTTATTACGATTTTGGTATGGAAGATATTTTTCGTAGTTATACATATTCTTAAAAAACTAAAATAAAAATCAACAAACAAAATATAAATGAAACAAAAATTATAAAGCATCGTCAAGTAATTCGTAGACAGATGTAAGCAAACTCGACCTATCTTTTTTAGGAAGTTGTCTCTGTCCTGTTAAAAATGGATCTGAACGCAATAATAAATAGTTCATGACATCTGTGTTTGTTAAAGTACGAGATACTTTCCGACTGTGTTGAAGTCTACATTTTTTTAGTTCCTTGTTATTGGACTCTGCTGCTTCCTCTGAAAGCTCTCCTATCGACACTAATGCATACTCTATTACAGCTGAACCATGAATTAAGACCTTATGGACGGTAGCCGGTAAATAGTACCATGGATATGCAGCTATAAGATATTTGGCTGTATCCAGCGCGTAATTTTCAAATTTCTCCACATTAATTTTGAATCCCGATGCCATGGCTTGCAATAATGTTGCACATCTGTGAATCAAAGATGCATCGATTCCTGTTATTTCGGAGCTCAAATCTGCATTACAAAAGAATTTCCTTGCGATATTTCCGTCGTTTGAAGATCCTCTACCTCCATCTCTAGGTTTGTCCACTAGTATTCCCATTTTTTCGCGAAATTCCTCCTGAATGTGTTTCTTCCTGTTCAATACTTGCATCTTCTTTTCTTCATCGCGTACTTGCCACATTTTGACCTCTAGCTTATATGAAATATGTAAAAAATATTCAAAGAAGCGTATATAAGAATGTAGTGGAGATAAGCCAAATTCGTAAAATCTTGGGCGAACTTCTTTACTCAAACATTTTTGTATATTGTTCATTTCTGTTGGCTTTGCTCCACATATATAACACGTTGCCGAGGATGATTCGCTGATTGCGTTGCACACCTTTCCATCAACCATTGTAAGATGCAAGCTATGGGTAATAACAACTTTTTTATTATAGACGCTTAATTCTTTTGGCTTTAATTGTTTAATTTTTGTGTCAAAATATTCTGCTTCGTCTTTCGACACTTTCGCGGTCTCTTTCTTAAATTGAAATCTTATTGGTCGACAGTAACGAGTCGATGATGGCCGGGGGTTTTTCCAAATTATTGTGTTATCTATTTGAGTAACCAGTTGGAGAGGTACATAGGATGTTACAAATAAGCTTCTGTCGTCCAAATCACCGTTTGAAAACTTTTGCTTATACTCGCTATGGCCTGTACTTCCATCGAAGCCCCATTTTCCAATTAAAGTTAAATTCGTAACTATATTTTCAGGCATAGTTTCAATAATGTTGTTTTGAAGCTCTATTATACTAGATGCCGTATTGTCTAGTAAGCTTTGTAGTTCGACTTCCGCACGAGATTCGTCTATATAAATACCATCAGGGTATCTTATTTTTTTGAGACTTAGTAATCTTTGGTAACTGGGAAAAAATTCAAAGGATATTTTGGTATTTACAAAGTTTCTTATCAGCAAATATTGGTGCTTCGTCATGGAGGTCTCCATTAAAAGCGAAATAACTTCCATGGGATCTGCCGGCAGGAAATTTTGATTTCGATCATCATTACGTAGAGAAGAAACAGCGGATTCATCTATTTTAATGAGCTGACCTACACGTCGTCGCTTTGTTCTCTCTGAAGCCTCCTCAAATTCAAGTTTAGGACGGCCCCGATGAGCACTTTCCTCTATTTGATTTGATTTGCAATAGGGGCGTTTTATTGAAATTGATTCTTTTGTATTAAGCCATCCAGATTGATATTTAATAACTGCAGATTTTGTCCGTTTGTAATTTTTCCAAAAAGTTACAATTGTTTTGCAGAGGTTCTCAATTTTATTGGATATTTCGCTCAACTCTGGAATAATGTAGCCGTTGTTTTCAATATCCGCTTGCACATCGGAAATCAATTTCCTCATTTTTTCGGCGTTGGTTCCATTACCTGTGCACCACATATTAAAAATATGCAGACGTGGAAAAACACATTTTTGCGATGCACCTATCAAAATCCAAAATCAAAATTTAAATAATAATTTACAAATTAATATTTTTGCAAAAACACAAACCACTAAAGACGAAGACAAAGCAACAGCGCAAAAGCGCAACAGCACAATAAGCAAAGACTCACCTTTAACTGCTTTAGTAATATTAGTAGAAAACACACATCGGCAAATTTCGGCAGCTAATTTTAAAATATTTAGTAACCTAAAATAAGACGATCACAAAAACATACAAACCAAGTTCTGGGTTTTCTTGGAACATAACTAAAAGTCTAACTAAACATAAAATATACTTTAAAAAAATACACAAAAAAGGGTTATTCGATGAAATTAGTTTTACGAAAAAACTTTTTCAGGAAAGTTAATTATTAATATCTCAATTTAAAGTAAATACCTTCAATTTCATAATTCATGTTAAATTATTCAAATCGGAGCACTGCAGCGTACGTCTGATCACTTTAAAAGGCGAATTGAAAGAGAGAAATAACTTCCAAAGCGCAGCTGCGTTGCCAAAATGAACACGTGTTCACGATTGCAAATCTATTTTTAGAAAGTACCGTTAGATTTCTAGTAAAATCCGGTATGCCAAAGAGAAGTTTGGACTTTTAAGAGACAATTTTGATACATTTTGCTTAAAAAATATGTCATAAAATTTTTTGATTTTTGGCCTCTGACGGAACCACTGTGCATAGGATTAATCGGAAAAATAAATAAAAACAAATTATAACTTTTGTGTTTTTTAATTTTTTTAGTTCTTCGAGATATAGTAATGGTTAAATATAACTTAAAGCTCCCATGGCAACAATAGAAATATTTAAAAAAAAATTCAAAAAAATTTAACTTTTTTATTTTGTAGATTTTTAAGAAGTTCTTTATGATTAATTAATTATTTGACAGTTCAGAATTACGCTTTTAATTTTATTAAAATCGGAAAACGGTATCATATAGCTGCCATAGGAACTCAAATAATTGACCTGTAAATTATCATAGCTTCAATGCTTTTAAGCATATACTCAAGTAAATCACAATTTTAATGTCTTCAAGAATATTTAATAGCTGCAAGGGTATTTGAACTTCGGCTTGCCGAAGTTTGCTTCCTTTCTTGTTTGTTTCAAATTGAGTGAATAAGTGTGAATTGCACAAGTGGTCAGGTTTCGCTTTGCCCAGCTTAGATGAAAGATCCGAATGGTTTTTGACGCTCAATCTTCATTCGGTCATTTCGTTTGGTGTGGCAGATCTGGCCAGTCATGAGAAAAATGAGAGGAGAACAAGTGGACAAAAAGATTGACTAAATATGTGTGTGTGTTTTTATATATGTCTTATATGTTTGCATGTGTACCACCCAGAGCATCAAAGTGGGAAGGAGAGTGCTGATATGGGACCGGCGAAAAATATTCTGACTTAGCCGCACGATATTCATAGCGAGCAGAATAAACAAAGTCAGTCCGTTACAGTATATTAATTGCTGACAGGTTTTACGCGGATTTAAAAAGGTTTGACTATAGTACACATAACTGCACAGAGTTTATACAGAAAATTTGATGACAGATATTTGTAGAATAAAAAGTCGACAACATTTGTGTGTCCGAGACCTAATTTATTTATGAGTCCTGCTTGCTTATAAAGACTATGCATTATTAATATCTGATCGCGTATGAAATCCAGGTGGTGTTGCAGTTTGTGTAAGCAAACGTTTTAGTTGTAAGCTAGTGTGCAAGCATGCTAATAAAACTCAAACTGAAAATATTTTTGTTGAAGTACTGAATACTAAGCTCGAAAAAAGAAAACTGGTCGGCTCTATATGCAGGCCTAATGCAAATACTTATATCTAAAATCTATTTGAGCTAATATCAGAAACTTCTTCAGCCTAATCTAATGTAATTGTAGCGGGCGATTTTCAAATTAACCAGTTTTTTTTAGTTTTATGCTGTAAACAAAAGAGAACCATATTCTTTTAACATATGCGATACTAGGTTTGTTTTTTGTTAGTGTTGTCTTACAAGATCTCAGGACCTTCCTTTTCTATGCACGGTCTTATTTTCTTGATGTTTGGAAATAATGATAGGGGCGTATATTTACCTTTAATAATGTGAACTATGATAAATTTGTTTCAGGGGTTTTCAATGTCAAAGAAATTTTGCGAGGAAGAGAACACTCTTATACTAGATAAAAAAGGTTAAAGAAATGTTTTTCAATCAAAAAACTGTGGTGTAAGAAGACGGGAATCAAAAATATAGGTGTGTTCAATAAGACCAACTAACCTTAACTAAAAAAATGTGCAATCTACAGTACTTGAGGCAACAAGCAATAATTACCTAAATGTTATTCCAGTCCGTGTCCGTGTCAGTCCGTGGGACGTCCTTCTATTTTTAGTTATGATCAAATAGAATGCTAAAAATTTAAATAATCAAAATTCTTGATTCCTTGGAATGCCCTTACCCACATACCAACTTATAATGTCAATCAAGTCAAAATCCTGCCAGTTCCCAAAAATTATCGGTATATTGCTATATTGCCTCTTTTGGCTGAAGTATTTAAGCTATACATGTTGGATTTTAGTTTATTATTGTTCATTGATTAATTATTAAGTATAAGAAATAGTAATACACTTCAGCAAAATTTAAATTGAACAAGATCTTTCGTCTTCACGTCCTGGGTTATCGTCTTGGAACCACTCTCGTCAAAGGCTCGAACTCAACTCTCCGTCTTCTCGTCGTCTGCATAAAGCCAACTCTCGCTTTTTGCTCATCCTCGTCGTTCGTCTTTAATTTTCATTTGTAGTCTTCTCGTTTTTCGTCTTTACTTTTGGATCGCACATCTTTCGTAGTTCTCGTTCAGCTTAAAGGTTGTTGTCTAGGGTTAACTATGGCATGCTTGCTCCTTAAAGCAGACACACCCCACATACATGTCAAAACAAAATGTGTATAAAAGCTACGTCACTATTTTAACCTTAATTGATCCCTATGAGCTTTCGACACAGTAAATCATAAAATACTCTATTTTAAGGTAATTAAATTGCATAGTTTTTCAGTTTCTTATGAATGTCCAGTTTCCCTTTACATTACTGATCTACCAAATAACTTGTACGCCGATGACGTTCATATGTATGTAAGTCGACAGTCAATAGAAATAAACAACTGTATAACCACTTGTAACTTTGAACTTGACAAAATAAGAGTCTTGGCAAAAGAAAATGGGCTAGAGCTAAATCCTACCAAATCCAAAAGCACTAATAATTATATTGGACGTTGATGCACTATGGTCAAGAGAAGGTAAGAGGAATATAATTCCTAGAAATTCTATTAGGCACAGAGAAATTTAGGTGACCCAGGAACTCCGGACTCTCCGCTTCTCCGTGAATAAGTTTACGAATAACAGTAAAACCAAGCATGTTTCTACGATTAGCTAAAGTTGGTAAACTAATAAGAGGAAGTCTTCTAGTTCAGGATCGTAAGATTAGGTTTGCATCTCACTTAAGGTCTCGTAGAGCAAACATTAAAAAGTTCTCTTGCGCAGACTCTATATTCTATATTTACACCATATTTGGGACTCCAAACCAATAAGCAATACTCCAGAATTGGACGAACTAATGAAACAAACAAAGTCTTTGTGACATGAACTCCTTAGACCAGCTTTATATAATCGAAGCACTCCCCTCGTTTCACTTACCATGGAAGTATCATGGTAAATAAACTTAAATTTTGGGTCCAAAATGACGTCATCATGTCTAATTTTAGTCAACTCACAACCACCTAAATTATACGTGGCATATTGTGGGTTGACCCGATAAAATGTCATCACTTTGCATTTAGTGTTGATTAAGTCCAATAGATTTATAGAACACCATGTCTGAAAAGCATTAAGGTCAGTTTGTAATAGCCAGATTCCATTGCCGCATTAGTGGACTTTTTAAATGTGCCTGATTCCATTGGCGCATTAGCATTTAGCTAATGCTACTCCGACATGTTTACTTTTGAATTGTCGTAAATCAAAAGGAAATGAATTAAAAATCATGAATATGAGCAAGATTACGGATATCTTTAGTGCTCAGCAGGTCATCCATAATGCTATCGATGCATTTGCCAACTTGGGCGACAAGAGAGGGAAGCTGATGGTGTTTTCTGACGGGTTTGCAATGGATACCAGCACAGTTTCTAAAATAGGCAAGGATCCCCGTATATGTGGGTGTTATTTCCTGCCAGAGACCCAGCAGTAATGCATTGTGGTACTGCGAGCAGAATTTGCAGCGTGCTCTCTTGTTTTCCGTCATTTTTATTCAAAATAGATTATATATTCGAAAGCAATCCGCAATTGCCTTAACCTTGCATATAGAAAACAGTTGTTGTAGAACAAAATAACGTTAAACATCGGTATTTTCCGGTATTTTTTCTAAAAACGTTCGTGGCGAATGACTTTTAATCGCATTTAATTATTGCATTTATTTTAAATGCGGAATTTAGCCTTATGGGGTTCCATGTGTAAATAAATGCGCATTAGGCTAAATGCGTTTTAATGCGCCAATGGAATCAGGCTATAAATCTGATCAGAGGGAAATTTCAGTATGTTGTAAGCATAACTTGACGTCATATGCATACATGAGGATACGCGACTTTCTCTAAACTTGAAAGTGATCGTTAATAAATAAGGTACTAAGATATGGGCCCAGGTGGCTCCCTTGTGGGACGCCTGAAGTAACTTGGACCATTTTAGAAACAGAGCTTTTAAAAGAGCATTTAGATAGCTCAAAATCTTGACAATATTTCCGCGGGGGTAGCTGCGACGGTATATAATGCCATATCATGCCTTTTGTCTGCTGTTGGATTTGAGCTACCCTGTTGGAAAAAAATGTTGAAGTTAGACGCATTAGTTAGTTAAATAGTGCATTGCTTGCGGCAAGCATTCGTCACAGTCCAATTTTTCCTTCCATAGAGCCTAAAGAAATATTTTGAGTTTGGTAACGAAAACCTTATCTAAGATACTTCGTTTTGTGATGGGCTTGTCTGGTAAACTATGTGTGAAGTTAAAAAGTAGAGTATCGGAGCTGGGATCCCAGGCTAAGCCAAGAGACTTTGCGATGTTGGTGCAATCCTTAAATTCCATTAGCTTTCCACAATTTGAATCGCTTTTTCGGGAAGGCTCGTTTGAGCACCACTTTCGAATCGGAAAAAGACCCTTTGACAAAAGTTATTTTACTTGTAGACGGTTTTGGACGGCTTCTTCCCCAAAATCTCCTTCTGAAATTAAGTAGTCTACACAGAAATCCTGTCGCGGAATTATTGAAGCAATGGGTTGTTTCTTTCCTCATCGAGAGCCAGCTGCTGCATTGTCTTTATTTCTTCTTCTTAATGATCGCGCCATAAGATGCACTGAAGAAATTTATCTGGTTGTGTTACTCGCACGCAGCAATACAGTTTGCAAATGTCGCGGCACATAGCAACTCTTAGAAGATGAAAATTAATGAGAATGTTGAAGAGTTTGGGTTGTATAGAGGAGCCTGTGTGTAGAAGACGTAGATTTGTCTGATCCATCAAAACCCACACGCAATTTTGTCGTAGAGCTATACGGTTTTTCCACACAATGATGCGGCAAATATAATTATGGGAAAACATGCTGCTTGGATCCCCAGTGACATATGGTAAATTATCTGCCATTCGAATTTGGCCTTCACAAATGAGATTGAAAAATAGACCAATTCAAACAATAAATTTATTCTCTGAGATTTGAACAGCGTTGGGTCTGCGAAAGATATGTTTTTAGGAATTCTCTAGTTGGAGATGTCGAAGCCATCTGTTATCGATTGAGTTATAGCTGCTGGGAAGGATGTGCTGAATCTCTTGTCACAGGACTGAGCTGATAAGTTAGATGCGATTATTGACAATTCCTGATATCGATACGGCTGCATGACGAACCTTGATCTGGAGCTGGTTAGCCAGACGCGTGGTAACAAAGTTAAGTTGGGATCCAGAATCCAAAAGAGCACGGCATGGTTTATATACGCCTGAATGGCTGCTGGCGTTAATAATTGCAGTAGGAAGCGAAACGTAATCAGAGGATTTGCTGACCACGTTTTAAGAGCTGTGCTAAGGCAAGGTAATGACGAGAGCGGAAGCTAAAGGCATTGATAAAGCTGGTGTTTTTGGCTGGGATGCTATTGCAAGCTCGCGCCAGGTGCACATGAGGCAGGTGATTGAGCCGCTATGGGGGCCAAATGCAGAAGCGAATGGTGCCTTTGTTGACAGTGCCTGCAATGCCTTGAGCGACATTGCTACAAGCCATGACCTTTCCGGTGACAATTAGGGCATAGATTTAAACGTTTGGCTTTTTTGTGACGTAAGCTTGATTTACCATATAGTGATCCTTAGAATCGCAAAAGGTACAAAGTTGCTGATTTCTGGTTGTGGCAATGAAAGAGCTTCGATTTGGCACTGTTGAGATTTTCCAGCATGCGACATTTCCTTTCCAGGAAGGTTGACATATCAGCCCAGCTGGACAGCTAGTCAGATGGCAGTGCCTTCTGCACCGGCAAGTTGAGGAATGGTTGACATTGTGCTAAGTGCCCAAAGGTGCGAGTTGATTTTGACACAAAGCCCGAGCAGAGCTTCTAAAGATCCCTATTCAACATTTGCCAACCCAAAGATAGGTTGAACATGGCCCTGAAAATGTAGCATCTTATTATTGAAAGTCTTTTTAAGTAACTCCAAAGCCTTATCGTAGTTGGCATCGCCAGGCTCCAATGATTTTATGGTTCTAAGGGCCGCGCATTCCAAGCATGCACGCAAATGTTGAAATTTCTCTACACTGTTCAAATCCTCGTTGTTACCTACGACACTCAAATCCGGCCAATCATCGTAGCTGTCGCTGAACCTGGCCAAGTGTAGTTGCGGTAGCAGAGACTTGCGCTTGTTTAGCTGGGAGCGAAAGTCGATATTGTCCTGGTTGGAAGGAATTGCTGTTGCGTTAGCACCTGCGGCATATAACTTTATAAAGGTATCCAGGGGGCGAGTCAGCGAAGACTTTGATATCCAAATAGAAATTGCGAACTCGAAGCGTGTATTCGAAGAGAGCTGGAGCAGGTCCACCGTTTCCAGTTTATCTTGCCATATTTCAAAATCGTCCTTAGTTAGGTTCACTGTGTCCATACGAACTGTTAAGTCGGCTTAATCGTAGGAGCTCAAGTCGTCGATGCTGAACTGTTCGCCCGTTGCCTTTAGTTAGCACTGAATGGATGCGCGCTTCGCCTTGTAGAAGTCAATATCAGCCGCTACAACATCTTGATTGCCTGCCGGTGGCAAGTTATCAGCAACGTTGAACATCTTAAATGTTGTTCACTTTAGCACGACTAACGGTTCTGAACTAAAGCAAGACGAGCGAGAAATTTACCCTTGACAATCGCGAAAGTCAAATTTTGGCACAGCGAATACGCGATTTCTGGAAATAAATGTATGTGTGTGTGAGGAATATGCCTGACGGCGTTTGCCCAGACGGCAAAAGGTTTGAGCCGAAGTTACGATTTGCACTAAAATCCGAAAAAGTGATTTCCCCACTTCGGGCGTTCCTATTAATCTTTTGTATTTAAGATTCGTTTTAGGGCAAAAGAGTAGAACAAAAGTGAAGTGTTAGCGAATTTTACGATACATTTACAAATTAATAATAAAAAATGAAATTTAGGCGTTCTGATCCGAAAAATCCGGCAAAATAAATGAAACAAATTATAACTTTGCATTTTTAATTTTTTTGTAGTTTTTCGAGATATAGTAATAGTTTAGTATATCAGAAATATGGATTAAACTTCATCAAAATCGGACGACTATATAATATAGCTCCCATGGGAATAATCAAACTATTAAAACAAAAATACAAACATAAAATTAAACTTTTCTATTTTTTTAATATTCTTTAAAAATTGTCTTCGACATAGTATTAACTTGATAGTTCAGATTTACGATTTTAAATTAATTCAAGTCGGAAAACGATGTCATATAGCTGCTATAGGAACAATTGAATATTTGAGCTGAAAATCATCAATATTTTTAAACATATACGTATATCAATCGAAATTTAAGTGTTTTCAAGAATATTTAATTTTTGCAATAGCTGCAAAAGTATATAAACTTCGGCTTTGCCGATATATATATTTAATAGTTGTAGTTGTTTTTATTATTATGTTAAATTTTATTTTGCATTTTCAGTACAGTTCAAAGATGACAACTATGGAATTAAATCGTTCCAAGCGGCTCTAAAACTAAAAACAAATTTTATAAGTTTAAGTAAAGTGAAGAAGAAATTAACTAATGCCTGTTTAAATTCATTTATTTGACGTTAATGTTTTTAGTATTATTAGATATTACATAAACAATTAGACCCGAACGACTTACATCATTTATGGAGAGCGAGCAGAACATTACCAAAAAACTAACAAAAACAACCAAGATGAGACAAATAAGGAAACTAGAAAGACTGCAGATGGAACGGAGCAAAGTTCTAACAGACAACAAAAAAACAGCTGATTGGTTTGTAAACAAAACGGACACCGAATTCCCGCCAGCAATAAAATCATTTTTGGCGAAGGGTCCAAAGTTCGCGCTCCCAATAGAGAAGAAGAAATTCCCTCTCTTAAAATACATTGCGGACGGAGAGGAAATCCTCAAAACTATTATTGACAAAGAGAAACAAGAAGAGGCGCGAACCCAATTCTCTTTGCTTATCAAAGACCACAAAACATCAAACAAAGAAAGTGCATTTGATCGTGCAATACTAGACACAGTGGGACAAACAAGGAGATTTCTTAAAGAAAATTACGACATTTTAATGTTGACCTCAGACAAAGGTAACAGGACGGTAGCTATGAACAAAGATGACTACAACCAAAAAATGAAGGACATATTAAAGGATATGAACACATACAGAACATTAAGGAAAGACCCCACCTCTAGACTACAAACAAAAAATAACGAAATAGTGGATAAACTATTAAAAATGGAACTTATCTCAAGGATCGAAAGAAATAAGTTGACAACCACCACAGCTTTACCACCACGAATATATGGACTACCCAAAATTCATAAAGAAGGAACCCCTCTACGACTAATCTGCTCCTCCATCGGATCACCATCCTATGCACTATTCAAATACATAATTGACATATTAAAAAACATAACAATAGACTCCAAATACAACATAAAAAATTCAGAAGAATTCAAAGAAAAAATCAACAACACATATATTGGCGACGATGAAAGATTAATTTCATTTGACGTAATTTCATTATTTCCGAGTATACCGATAGATCTAGCCCTGGATATAATTAAAAACAAATGGACAATAATACAAAAACACAGCAAACAATATTTATGGACATAATAAAATTTTGTATTCAAGAAAACAGATATTTCAAATTTGAAAACAATTTGTACACACAATTAAAGGAATACCTATGGGATCGCCAGCCTCGCCGGTCATTGCAGATATTGTAATGGAAACTCTCCTGGACAACACGTTAGAAAAATTAAGACGACCTCCAAGATTACTGACAAAATACGTAGATGACCTGTTCGCAATCATTCAAGAGGATGACATTAAAACTACACTGACCATGCTCAACTCTTTCACCAATAATATAAAATTTACAATGGAACTAGAAGAAAACGACCAATTACCTTATTTGGACTCAGTGATAATTAGACGTGGAAATCGATTAAAATTAAAATGGTACAAGAAACCAATTGCGTCCGGACGAATCATCAATTTCAACTCCAAACACCCAAAACAAATGATAATAAATACAGCTAGAAGCTGTATACATAGAATGCTCAAAATTTCAGACACGGATTACCACGAAGAGACGACCCAGGAGATAAAATCAATGTTGACAGACAATGATTTCCCAAAACACATAATAAAAACATTATTATCGGAACACAATACAACAAAACAAAATAGCGTTAAAAACAATAAAAACAAAAAATATATGTCAATTACATACGTCCCGGCATTATCCGAACGTGTAGCGAAATCGGAATGCTACGACAAAGAAAACATAAGTATCGCACATAAACCGGACCACACATTAAAATCTATATACAACAGAATAAAATCAAAGATAAATGAAATTGACAAAAAAGACGTAATATATAAAATACCGTGCAACGACAACAACAACGAAATATGCAACATGATATATATGTAAGATTGTGAAGTTAACATAAGCAGAGAAGCAGCAGGATAAGCAGTACATCAGCCGAAAAGCAGAAAGCAGTAGAGCAGTAAAGCAGCAGCAGAAATGTATAGAACGCGTTATGGATTATTTTGGAGGATCGAAGAATGAGAGTTGGAAGAGGAAGAAAAAACGCGGAAGCAGAAGCGAAGAGAGAAAAAGTGACGCCGTAGGAAAAAAGCCGAAAAAGCCGACAGTCAAATATTTTGTATCTTTCATTACTAACTTTATATAATATTAATAAAAAGCAAGTTGAGATTAACCTTCTCAACTCACATTTGGGGGCTCGTCCTAGTCTAGAAAGTGCAAGTGACTACGCCGTCCCGCTGTGTCTCAGATAAAATAAAACGCGAGCTACGAACGCCGATGAGTGAGAGGGCAAAAAAGCAGGAGCCTTCTAAGATACCAGTTGTAAAAGGGAGACAGCCGTACTACACAAGGTCAGTTGCCGCAGCAGTAAAAAATCTTAGAATGACTGCTCCGAACGACGAGAAGCAGAAACTTGAAGAAGCAAGTGGTGGTCAAAATTTGGGAGCTTTGGCTACTGAAAGCTGTTCGATCGCCGAGAATACAAGGACCCTGAAGGATCTTGTCCAGCTCCTCGCCTTAAAAATGGGAATAGACGAGCAGAACAATACCAGTAGCTCAATTACTGCGGAAAGCTTTGCAAAAATCATTCCTGAGTTTGACGGTGAATCCATACCGGTCAAGCATTGGTTTGACAATTTTGAGCTGAATGCTGAGGCTTACGGTCTGAATATAAAGCAAATGTATGTACAGGCTCGTGCCAAGATGACAAATACAGCTAAATTGTTTTTGGATTCTACTCAAGTACACCAATACACCGAGATGCGCCTCTTGCTGGAGACGGAGTTTAGTCGTCAATACGTGTGCAGCGCGGATCTTCATGAGCAGCTCCGTACTCGAAAAAAACGCAAGCAGGAATCTTTTCACGAGTATCTTTTGCAGATGACTAAGATTGCAGCACTTGGCAGTATAGATGCACGTTCTGTAATACGCTACATTGTGGATGGCCTAAATCTGAGGAGCGACTTCAAATACACTCTCTATAATTGCAAATCTTTTAGAGAGCTGCAGGAACAGTATGAGGTTTATAAGCGCGTAGCCGAAAAGGGAAATAAGCCGTTTCCGTCGAACGACAGTAGTTGGACCCCAAACCAGAAGAAGCAGCACGAATTTAACGACAAAAAGAGTTATTGTTTTAATTGTGGATCTGCCGATCATTTTCGCAAGGATTGCAAGGCCGCCACGAAATGTTTTAGATGCAACAAAGAGGGTCATATGTCTAAAAATTGCCCTGGATTAGCTGCTGGTATCCAAGTTGTGCGCAGTGCGAATCGTCACCCTTAACGGCGTCGAAGTGGAATGCCTGGTAGATACCGGAGCCGACGTATCCGTATTGAGAAAGTTCATCTTCAACAAAATTCCTAACGTTATCTTGGAGAAAAGTGAATCGAAGCTGCTGGTCTGGGAAAGAAGATCACATGCCCAGTTGGACGTTTTTTTTGCTGATGTCGCGGTAGACGAAGTGATGACTACACAAAGCTTCGTTGTTATAGACGATGAAGACATTGAATATGATGCGCTGCTCGGATATGATTTCGTCTCTAACTTCAACCTGTCATTGTCTGCGGAAGGATACAAGTTTTCTTCCCTGCAAGGGGAGAAAGCTTGTGAGGAACCAAATCAGATGAGTATTTACAATATAATTAATACAAATGACGAAATCGATGTTCCTTCCCAGTACACAAAGGAAGTGTCTATGCTGATAAAAAACTACAAGGCAGCGGATTTGGTAGCAGAGGTTCCAGTTAAGCTGCGAATCGTTCCAGACGGCGAGATCATAATGCATAATTTACGCCGAAACTGCAGAACATTGTTTGGAAAAGATGGCACTCGTTTTTAAAACAGCTGGAGCGTTTGGCTTAAAGATCAAGTGGCGAAAATTTCACTTTTTGCAGGAAAGGATTTACTTCTTGGGCCACAACATTGAAAACGGAAACCTATGGCCTGGGCAAGAGAAGACGGCAGCAGTCAGCAAATTTTCGGTGCCAAAGAATGTCAGAGCAGTCCAAGCATTCCTGGGGTTGACTGGATTTTTCAGGAAATATGTCTTTAATTATTCCGAGATTGCTCGACCATTAACTGACCTGCTGCGAAAAGATGTTCGTTTTCAAATGGCTGAGCCTCAGATGAATGAATTTCAGAGTTTGAAGGATGCGCTGACAAAGGAGCCGGTTTTGGAATTGTATATCAGAGAAGCAAAAACTGAGTTACACACGGATGCATCAAAAGACGGATTTGCAGCAGTGTTAATGCAGTGGTCGGATGGCAGACTCCACCCAATCCAGTATTGGAGCAAAAAGACAACCGAAGCTGAGTCTCGCCAGCACAGTTACATCTTAGAAGCAAAAGCCGTATATCTAGCGGAAAAGAAATTCAGACACTATTTGCTGGGATCGCCGTTTAGGTTAATAACAGATTGCGTCGCATTCAAGCAAACCCTGCAGAAGGCGGATGTGCCAAGAGCAGTAACGCAGTGGATAATTTATCTGCAGGACTTTGAGTTTGCAGTTGAACATCGTCCAGGCGAACGACTTAAGCACGTTGACTGTCTTAGTCGTTATCCCAATCGTGTTATGCTGGTGTCTTTAGAAATCACAGCTCGAATTAAAAATGCCCAAGGTAAAGACGAAATGCTGAAGGCAATAATGGAAATTCTCGCCAGCCGTCCTTATGAGGGATACAAGATAAAAGGTGGACTTGTGTACAAGGAGATAAATGGCAATGACCTACTTGTAGTCCCAAAAGTAATGGAAAAAGATGTTATTGTAGACGCCCACAATACAGGTCACTTTGCTCTTCAAAAAAATGTACATGCTGTTCAACAATCCTATTGGATTCCTCATCTGGAGCAAAAGGTTTAGCAGGTTGTAAGCAACTGCGTAAAATGCATAATTTTTAACAAGAAACTCGGCAAAAGAGAAGGACTTTTAAACTGTATTGACAAAGGTGATCAGCCTCTTCATACGCTGCACGTTGATCATTTGGGTCCCATGGATGCGACTGGAAAGCAATATAAATATATATTTGCAATGGTGGACTCATTCACGAAGTTTATATGGCTTTTTCCTACAAGGACCACAAGCTGCGAGGAAACACTGAAGAAGCTTGAAATTTGGTCCGAAATTTTTGGAAATCCAGTGCGAATTGTTTCCGACCGAGGCTCCGCCTTCACAGCCAACTTGTTTGCAGAGCACATGAAGGAAAGCGGTATTGATCACGTTTGGAGCACAACCGGAGTTCCCAGAGGAAATGGGCAGATAGAAAGGGTAAATCGCACAATTTTATCGATAATCTCCAAGATTTCAGCAGAGGATCCAGCCAAGTGGTTTAAGGCAGTGGCGCAGCGAGCAGTAAATTCTCATGTGCATGCATCAACAAAGAAGTCACCATTCGAGTTAACGTTTGGCGTGAAGATGAACAATAAGCCCAGCGATCGTATAATACAGCTTTTAGAGGAGGAGTTATATTTATTCTTTGTTGAGAACCGGCAGCAACTCAGGCAAGAGGCAAAGGCCAATATTCAGCGTGCACAGGATTCATACAAGAGGAACTTTGATCTGAAGCGAAAACCAGAAGTAATTTATCAAGTTGGAGACTTAGTTGCTATACGCCGGACACAGTTCATCGCAGGAAAGAAACTGGCTGGAGAATACTTGGGCCCGTATGAAGTTTCTAAAGTGAAGAGAAATGGGCGATACGATGTTCGGAAGGCAGCTGATGTAGAAGGCCCATCCAACACTTCAACCAGTTGTGATCACATGAAGATGTGGCGTTACGTGAAGATTAACGAGGATGCTTGGTCATCTGGGACAGATGATTAATCAGGAATGGCCGAATGTAAGATTGTGAAGTTAACATAAGCAGAGAAGCAGCAGGATAAGCAGTACATCAGCCGAAAAGCAGAAAGCAGTAGAGCAGTAAAGCAGCAGCAGAAATGTATAGAACGCGTAATGGATTATTTTGGAGGATCGAAGAATGAGAGTTGGAAGAGGAAGAAAAAACGCGGAAGCAGAAGCGAAGAGAGAAAAAGTGACGCCGTAGGAAAAAAGCCGAAAAAGCAGACAGTCAAATATTTTGTATCTTTCATTACTAACTTTATATAATATTAATAAAAAGCAAGTTGAGATTAACCTTCTCAACTCACATATATAGGAACAACAAAATCTAAACTAAAAACTAGACTAGCACAACATAAATCGGACTTCAAAGCTAGACATCATACGAGCGCGCAAAAAACAGAACTCATGTCCCACTGTGCCAAGAGTAATCACTCACCGAACTTCGAAGAGGCGAGTATTTTATCACAAGAACAACACTATGCCAAACTATTCACCATAGAAATGCTACATATCATAAAAACACCTACAAACATACGGATGAACTGCAAAACGGACACTGACAATTGCGCTCATTTATATAGACACATACTAGGGAAAGAAAAAATTAGTTAACAACTCCACGTCACCGGCCGCAGACGTGTAAATTAAATGTATGTCAAATGTAAATTGTTTTCTGTTTGCTAAAAATATTAAAATCGTTGTAATTATTTTATAGTTGTCCTGAAGACGGTTGCCGAAGAGCAACCGAAATAATTTAAATATATTGACATAATTACCAAAATTGAAATAATTTTGTGTTTTTTTCAACATTCTGACCTCGAGCCGGCTAACAATTAATATGTTTTTAGTTTAATTTCATGTTTTATTTTTCACTTGGGCTTCTTATAAATTAAAGAGGGAATCAGTATTTTCCTTCTTTGTAGGCTTCTTATAAATAAAAAATTAGAATTTGTTTCCTCCCTTTTCGGCTCTACTATATAAAAAGAGAAGCATTTATGTCCATATACTCTGTATGCTTCATAATTATAGATAGCAGGCATAATGAATTATTAACTTCTAAAATTATAGCTCAACACTTTTTTGTCATCCGATGGATGTGACCGAAACACTCACACAAAGCCCAATAACATTTTGAAAGTTAGACTTTTATAAATATGCTCCCTTAAAGATTTTTCAAAATTCGAATTATTTTAAGAGATACAGTCGATTTTGTGACGTGGCGTCCGTGTCATTATAAATGTTTCCTAAACTTTAAACGTGCTATTTTCGAAAGTATTTTTTTGAGGTGATATTTTATGTAATACTGAACCGATTCTCTTGAAATGCGGTTATAACTTGTTTAAACAAATCTCTATCCCGTCTGCCTTGGGTTAACAAAAAAAATTTGATTATAAATATTTTTAAGAAAATATAAGGTAAGCAAACTTCAACAAGCCTAAGTTTATATACCCTTACAGCTATTGCCAAAATTAAATATTCTTTAAAACATCTAAATGTCGATTTATTTGTTCTCAGCTCAGTTATTTGTTCGTTACTATTAATATAATTAAGAGCGTAATTCGGAATTATTTTTTGCATATTTTGAAAGTTCAGACTTTCACATATTTGATTCTTACAAGATTTTTTACAATTCGAATTATTTTAAGAGGTACAGTCGATTTTGTGACGTGGTGTGTCGAGCCATTATAAATGTTTCCTTAACTTTAAACGCGTTTTTTAAAAAACTACTCTTTTGAGGATTTTGACAAGAAAATTCAAGTTATACTGAACCGATTCCTTTGAAAATTGGTATATAACTTGTTTACACAACTCTCTATCGCGTCTGCCTCGAATTAAAAAAATTTGATTATAATTATTTTCAAAATATTCTAGTATTCTTAAAATATTTGAAAATGTAAAAAAAAACTGAGTAAAAAACCCTGTTTTTCAAGTCGACGCCATTTTGTTATATATTTGTTACTTATTTATTTTGGTTAGCGTCAACTTTACTAATGAAAAAATGGTTCGATTTTTTTTCCGATCTCTACAAGGGTTGAAACCATGTCAACAAGGTCGCACCGATTTTTTTGAAGATCCCACCGGCCAGCATCTCGGCGAATGTTAATTTTGTATTTTTTTTTAATTTTTTTATATTCTCAAAATTTTAACAAAAAACAAAAAAAAAACTGTAAATTGAAAATTTATTTCCTTTTTTTATCTTACTTGAAAAACTGTCCAAAATGCTGTCTTCTAGACCAGAATACCAGAAAAGCGTGCGCAAAGAAACTACTATAGAAAGCCGCAATATTCTGATAAAATTGTATCGCAATCAATAGGTATCGCTTTAATGAGAGTTAGTGCATACTAAGAGTTTTAGAAAATCATTTGATTCCGGAGAAATGAAGGTGAAATTGCGAAAAAAGGCCCTATGTTGGAGCTGCCAGTATTTCTATGATCGCTTTGAGCTGGAAATCCTGAGCCTGGATGTTTTTAATTCAGCTTTTTATGCCATTCTTAATGATCATTGTTATCAGTGGAGGACCAAGAGCATCTGCGTGACAAATGCTAGTACCAGCTCGGTGTTCAACGACGTATTCAAATTCTCGTAATAAGAAGACCTTAAACTTTCTCAAAGCTTTCACAACGTGAACATCCTTTCAGAATCGGACGTTGTCTTGATTATGTAGAAGACAGGAATCCAATTGAGGCGTCCGTATGCAGTCTTGTGTTGCTGCTAAAAGATTTTAAGGAAGGGTTTTTACGTGATAAGAGCCTTTTATTTGTCGCTGTTGGTCCCTGAAATAAATTGTCGCATCTTGTTTCGTCATTACAGACAGGGTTCTGACTAATTGCGAGAAATTGGCGAAAGACGTTCGAAAACAACCCACTAAGCCAAGGAAACTCCATAGCTGTTTCAGATTGGTCAGAACTAATGTGACATCATTTGTTTTTGATGAGGACGGACTTTTTTTTTTGATATTCAACCAAGTACTCTATTTAAGTTATCATAAAATTATATTTTTTTAAGTAAATACTTTCTATACAAATGACCTCTTTTAAAATTCGATTCCAATATGTACTGCCCGAAATAGAAGATTTACAGGCGTTCAGAAAACTCACAAGGAACTGCCGAACGCCACCGCGACCAGCACCGCCCATCGACACTTCCGCAGCTTCGACACCACGCACCAAGCAGTGCTACACTTGGATATCAAACATTGCAAGATTCGGCCCTTCCGCAGCGCCAGCCCCGCACGAAAAATAGTGTAAGCAGTGCGAGACTCGGCCCTCCAGCAGCGACGACACCACTCAGCCAGCAGTGATCTACTCGGCCCTTTTGCAGCGTCGGTATCACTCAGCAAGCAGTCCTACACTCGGCCCTTCAGCAGCGCCGACGTCAACCCAGCAAGCAGTACCACACTCGGCCCTCCCATAGCGCCGATATAATTATAATTTGAAACGTAGCCCTAACCAACCGTACTATTAAATATAACCATACTCTGTAGCGTTCGATTTGTGTTTGATCTAAAAAGGAAATAAATTTCTGCCTCGAACCCTGGCCACGGCGAGCTATTCCGCCTCCCGAATGTGGCGAGGAGAGGGTGAAAAGGATTGGAATATTAGATTTGCAAAATGTCACGGCCTCTTTCACACGTGCACTTGATCACTTAATTACCATAATTGGTCTCACAGCTCACCGCAGAAAATTTCACGGTCACACAACAAGAACTCCCACCCCCTTGAATGTCCCCTTTGCTTGACACTAAAATGTTGGTCCGAAAACCAAAAACGCTGAAAACAAATACTCACCCCAATAACAACAAGTTCACACAAATTTAAGTTTAAAAATATATTTTATATAACAAGTACTTTAATTGAATAATTTTTGCTTACAATATATGAAAAATAAATTAGTTAAAAAATATTTTTTTAAAAACTAAAGTTTCTTTATTTTGTTTCATTTTTAAGTTACGATTATATGTTTTCTGATCATATCTACGGCTTTCATCCATAAGTTTGGTGCATGATGGCTTTGGCACGTATCCGGTCCATCTCTTACATTATCTTCGGCTCAGGGACATGATAGCATATAAATGCCATATTTCGAAATACACTCGCCAACATTCTTAATCCGGTTAATGTTATTGTAGAGCACTTCCAAGGTAAACCGATGTTTCTTCAACAACAGCTCTACAAATTCTTTAAAAAATACTTTTTCAAATTCACAAACCATATTTTTTCACTAATGTTTTTATTATTTGTTATTATTTATTATTGTTTCTGTTATTAATTACCACCGAAACGCTGGAAAATGATATTCGGGAAAGGATCATCGCAAGTTACAGCGTGCCAAAGGTTTTGATCACCGATAACGGGGTCCAGTTCACAAGCAGGGCGTTCAAGCAGTTCTTGGCAGAGTTGGGAGTGCGGCACCAGTTCACAGCCCCGTACACGCCACAAGAAAATCCTACGGAGAGGCCCAACCGAACCGTGAAAACAATGGTCGTCCAGTTCGCCGGACAACACTAGAAGTGGTTAGAATTGCCGTGAACACTCGTTTGACAGAGTCCATAGGATACGCCACACCCACAATCAGGAGCGCGAGAACCGGACAGGGAGAGTTTAAAAAGCCGTAGGCACCGTTACCGGCTAAACGCACACTTGCACGGATTGCGTAGCAGGCGAGAACACGGAAAGCGAGTCCCGTTACCGGTACACGTCGCCGCGAATAACGGAACCGAGGATGCGCGGAGGAACCGAGGTTTCGTCAGCAACGGCGCTGCACGCAGCTGGTCTTTTCAAAAAAGATCGTCAGGATGACTACACGCAGCAGCAGCAACTAGCAGGTGGAGCGCGAGGTGAGGGAGGAGCGCGCCAGGGAACAGCCAGAGGCGAAGTGGAGGCGGGATTTGGATCCCGTTCTCCAGCTGCTGGCGTCCCCCCTGGTGTCGCGATCCCCGTCACCGGTCAGCGAGGCTGACGAAGAGACAGCGGGCGAGATCTTGGACGTGGAGTTGCCGTCCGAGGAGGAGGACACAGGCCCGAACGCGGCGGACCTGGAAGAGGTCGTCGCCATCTCGTCCGACGAGAGCGGACCGGTCACGTGAACGTGGCTCGCGCCCGACGAGGCGTCGTAGGAGGCCAGGTTGTGGGAGGCAGTCGAGGCCATCGACTGGCAGCACCCACCACCGATGCACACGCGCGTTCCGCGAAGCAGGTCCGAAAGAGAGGCGGCGAAACGCGTCGCGGAGGCGGCCGGTCGCATGGAGACGCGCGAGGAGAAGCGCGTCCTGGAAAAGGGATATATAGTAACGGTTCAATATTTGAGAATTAAATTTCATCAAAATCGGACGACTATATCATATAGCTCCCATGGAAACAATAAAAATAAATAAAACATTTTTTTTTAAATAAAAAATCATCGGTAGATGGCGGTAGAGGCCATCGACTGGCAGCGTCCACCGCCGATGCACCCGCGTTTCGCTCCGCCGCCCCTCTCGCGGACTTGCCTCGCGGATCGCGGAGACGGCCGGCCGATTGAGAAGGCGCGCAAGGGGTCCTGGGAAATGGGCCGTGGGAGAGGCCGCACCAGTCACTTGTTGTTGTAAGGGTCTCCCAGGGCAAGCGGTCCAGGGTCAGCACCCCGAGACATGGCAGTGGCATCATAAACATAGGGTAGCTGGAAAGATAAAGAGGCGTTAGTCAGGGAAAAGTCCCCAAAATCAAATTTACTCACCGTATTCAGCGTTTAACAAAATTGGGGAAGGGGGCACCAGTACGATAGGCGGTCGATCGATAGTTGCGATCGATGGGTACAAGAAAGTACTGGATTTCTCAATTACAATTTCTCTCATCAATGAACAGTAAAACCGATGCAGCCCTGGCAAATTAGGACAACGAAAACGATGACGATAACTGCAACAACGATGGCAATGCTGGACCCACTATCGATAAATGCGATCGTAAGAATGGGGAACGAGATGCATTTTTGGGAAAGTTCAAATCTTTCGGGGAACTGTCTGGGGAACAGGCAAACGCAGCACAGCCATTGGAAAGTTAAAGGTCTTTCAGGGCGCTGTCTGGGGGAATTATCTGGGGATCACGAAGAGTACGTCTGAGGTTCCGAAGAAAGGGGGAAAATTGAGGGGTCTTTGAACTGGCCGCAAATCCCGATGCAGAAGAGCTGCATAGCAACAGCGACCAACGGACCTTGTACCCGGACAAAACGGAGACTCCGTGAACTAACGGGTATCAAAGGGCGACGCAAGCACAGCTCAGCCCGAAGTAATTGTGCTAGAGTTAATCAACTGTTGAGTGCCGGATCAAGATCGCAGTGGCGAGACGCCAAGCGACGACAAGTCTACAAGACTAAGACTAAGATGCTGAGATCCAACGGGTGCTAGGTCGTTGTTAATCCAGGGAGTCCTTCTGCGAAGCTGCAGAAGACAGCGACGAGGAGCAGCAGAAGCAGTAGCGAAAGAGCCGCGAGGCTATATTTAAGAAGACGAAAAAAACCTTTACGATCCCAACACAACCCTTGCGTTATCTTTTGGTCAAAGGCAATTACCCAATATAAACTTCCCACAACCTCTCTGAGCTAGCCGCACGTTTACGTAACGAGTAAGATACTTAAGAAATCAGGTCGTTACACTATAAATTGAAATTAATATTAAGCCCCCAGCTCTTTTAAACTCAATAAAAAATAAAAAATCTTTTAATTAAAAAAAAACACAGCTCAAAATCAATTAAAATCATCAAGATGTCACCAAAGCGGCTTCACCGATAAGAAACTACAACAACACATCAACAAGAGCGGCAATAAAATACACCAACATCGACCAGAGATTCAACAAAGTACAACAGGCCAAAACTAATGCAGCAACAACAAAAACATCAGCGAAGATCCAACCACTTCATCGGCTAAAACCGAACATCGCAGACGGCAACAAGAGCGGCAGTTAAGTTGAATTTTAAATTACATTTTATAATATACGTATAAGAAAAAAAATAAAAAAATGATGTCCGCGTTGTATAAAAAGGCAGCTAGACATTACGAATGCCATTAAGGCCCTGAGGAGCTTCCCTATATAAATTTTTTTTTTTGAGTTTGTGTTTATACTGTATTTTATTTATTGAATCTTCTCTTTTAGTGACTACCGACAAGTAGACAAATCTTAATCTAGTATATTTCTTTAATTAATAACAATTCATTTTATTTTAATCGCGGCCCTGTTATTATGGGTGGGTGGGGAGGTCTTTTTGGTGGAGTCGTGTATGGCTAGAGTTCCAGATTAAAGACCACGCCAGTTTACTAGGATGGACCAGAAGCTTGACCGTGTTCTTGGCTTTCACCTTTTCGATTTTGTCTTTAATAGATCCCACACATAATTTGTATACCCTTGCAGAGGGTATTATAATTTCAGTCAGAAGTTTGCAACGCAGTGAGCGACCCTATAAAGTATATATATTCTTGATCGCCATCACTAGGCGAGTCGATCTAGCCATGTCCGTCTGTCCGTCCGTTTTTACGCAAACTAGTCTCTCAGTACTAAAGCTGTCTGTATGAAACTTTTCCAAAAGTTGTCTTTCTATTGCAGGTAGTATATAAGTCGGAACGAGCCGGATCGGACGACTATAGCATATAGATCCCATAGGAACAATCGGAAAAATAAATTTAAAAAAATTATAACTTTGCTGTTTTTATTATTGTTTTTATTTCTTCGTCATATAGTAATGATTAATTATTTCAGAATTACGGTTTAAATTTCATCAAAGTCGGATGACTATATCATATAGCTCCCATATAAACAATTAAAACATATACATTTTTTTTTAAATGTAACTTTTCTATTATGTAATTTTTTTTAAATTCTTGTTGACTTATTATTAATTTGACAGTTCAGAATTACGCTTTTAATTTTGTTAAAATCGGAACACGATATCATATAGCTGCCATAGGAACTATCGAATAATTAAGCTGCAAATCATGATAGCTTCAATGTCTTTAAACATATACGCAAGTAAATCATAATTTTAATGTTTTCAAGAATATTTAGTTTTTGCAATAGCTGCTAGGGTATATGAACTTCGGCTTGCCGAAGTTTGCTTCCTTTCTTGTTTTTGGATATTTTCATTCCGTGTGTACCTCGGTGCCCCAGTTATAGTACTCGGAATTTTTGATTGACCTCTTTGGAATTTTTCTAAATTACTAACGCAAATCCATTCCAAAAGCACATGTTGAGCCTATTTGTTTTGAGTTGCTCTTGCATGCACTTCGACTGACTTAGAATAGCAGTATCATCCGCAAATGTTGATGTTATTGCTGCTTTGGGGAACTCCAGCTTCAATTGGGTGATATTCAGAAAGAAAATCTTTGCATCGTAAAGCAAAGCTTCTTTGCTGTGGATATGAGGACAGTATTTTGTGGGCGTTCTGTGGAAGTATTATTTTAACTTTATGAATTAGGCCGTCCAGCCAAACGCGGTCAAAAGCCTGGGCGATATCCAGAAAAACAGCGGAGCAATACTCTCGCCCTTCGAATTCATTTATTATCTTAGATGCTCTCCGGTTTACTTGCTCAATGGTTCCGTGTTTTTCGCGGAAGCCAAATTGGTGCATTGGCATGGCATTATGACCTGTAGGTGTTGTGTGATACGGTGCAGTAGCAGCTTGTTAAATATCTTTTATAATCAGCCTTCTGCCGTATTGGCCAATATGACGATGGCTGGGTCTCTGGATCATTGTGATGATAGACTTCTTTCATTGCTGAGGATAATAGGGCCCATATAAATCATGCTGTTAAATATTACGGTGAGAAAATAAAGTGCACAGCTCGGCAATTCTATGATAATTTTAGGGGAGATTAAATCGTAGCCCGGCGCTTTCTTTTTATCTTGACATTGTATGACTCTTGTAACTTCTTCTGCTTGGAATATGATAGACGGGATTGCTTCATGATTGATGATAATTGGGAGCACAAGCTGTTTGTTGCTGAAAGTGGTTTGAAGACGTTTTCTAGGTGAACGGCAATTGTATTTGCCCTCTCTTCGATGCTGCGAGCGCAATCTCCTGTTTGTGTATGTAAAGTGTTTCACTCTCGATGAATATCGTTTACTGTTTGGAGAGAGTCGCTCCATGAAAGATTCTTGAGCTCGATTACTCTCAACTACTAAAGCTTTACGTAGTAGGTTGTTGGCTAGTTTTAACCGCTCCTTCGACGCAGGTGTTCTATGAGCTTGCCACTCTCGCCAAAGCCTTCTCTTATTGCGAAGCAGATCTTTAATAAATCTAGATAGACGACTGCTGTTAATAGGTTTATAAGCTGATATTTTTGGAGTGGAGTGTTTTGCTGCCAATGACATAACAGACACTAAAGCTTCTACTGAGCTGTCGATGTCTTCTTCACCAGAAATGATTGGACGGTTACGAATGTTTGTGCTTACCTACATACTTTATGTACTTCAGGCAATCTGTTTTACTAGAAGTTAGAAAGTGTGGGCGTTCTGAAATATGTGGATGAAAATAATTTTGGTTCGTTAAGTGTGTCTCTGATATAAGCATGACGTTATGGTCATATTGGTCTAAGAACTGCAAGAGCTCGTTTTTGTGCTGCGAATTGCCTTTTGCATTCTAGAAAGATAATATTAGTGAAACCGTCTAAACTGATTTTTGCTTAATTAAGAGCTCCAGAAGGAGATTTCGCATACGTATAAGCTCTGGTAGCGTTTGCTGCATTGCTACCATTGTTTTTTTTTTAGTTACCAAAATTGATTCTAACCCACTAGGCAATTGGGCAGTAAATTCAGGACCCCGGTTTGATGTCTGTTGCTGATTTATATTCGTGAGATTAGATTAGATTAGATTCGTGAGAAGTGTGTAAGTGATTTCGTTTAATTAAACTAAGATGAGCTCAAGTTGCAGTAACTCCTAAAGCCAATAAAATAGCTGTATTCAATAGAGGAATTTGAAAAAGTTGAAATTAAATTGCTGGAGATAAACTTCAATAAAAAAACTCTAAAAAAAATAACAAAAATAAAACACCTGATAAAATAAACAAGAAAGAACGCTATATAGAATTACCCGTTAGTCAATCAACAAATTTCAATCTTAATATTCCCCCACAAAACAATAAGAGGACGCCATCTGTCGAGCTGCATAACCAACACCAGCAGCTAAGCAGAGGGGAGCAGAGGAGCGGCTGCTCCAAACTCTACGATAAACGGGTATAATACATTTTTTCCCCATCGTAGTCCAATATTTAGAGCATATGTATGTAATCCTTGATAAGTTTCTACTTGTAAAACATCTCATCAACATAAATAAACTATTAGAATAGCAATAATAATTTTAATGTTTTCGAGATGTTTTACATGTATCAAGGATTACATACATATGCTGTAACTATTGGATTACGATGGGGAAAAAATGTATTCTACCCGTTACTCGTCGAGTAAAAGGGTATATTGTGATCGTTGAAAAGTATGTAACAGTTAGAAGGAAGCGTTTCCGACTTACAAGTATATATAGTCTTGATCAGGAACACAAAATAAAAAAAAATTATAACTTTGGTGTTTTTTAGTTCTTCGAGATAATGGTTAAATATTTCAGAATTACGATTCAAATTTCATCAAAATCGGACGACTATAGCATATAGCTCCCATAGGATCAATCGGAAAAATAAAGGAAAAAAATTATAACTGTGCGGTTTTTTAATTTTTTTTTTAGTTCTTCGACATATAGTAATGGTTAAATATTTCAGAATTTCGGTTTAATTTAATCAAATCGGAGGACTATAACTTAAAGCTCCCATAAGAACAATATGAATATTAAAAAAAAAATTATTAAAAAAAAATTAAGTTTTTTATTTGTAATTTTTTTAGAAATTCTTTATGATTAATTAATAATTTGACAGTTCAGAATTACGCTTTTAATTTTAATAAAATCGGAAAACGATTTCATATAGCTGCCATAGGAACAATCAAATAAGCTTCAAATAGCTTCAATGTAAACATACACGCAAGTCAATAATAATTTTAACTTTTTCAAGAATATTTAATTTTTGCAATAGCTGCAAGGGTATATGAACTTCGACTTGCCGAAGTTTGCTTCCTTTCTTGTTTTTATATGAAATGAAAAGGCAACAAGAAGGTCAAAAAGGATGGTATTCTAACATTTTTCCAAATCCGCAGTAGCTAGTTGAACCTGGAAAAATTAAAAAAGACTTTGGTAACGGCAAGCAGAAAATGGTTAATGGTTTTTAATTCATTAAATTAAGGTTAAGATGTGTATTGGCCTTAGTCGTGCTAGGGTTATCAACAGAACAATGTAGGAAGCACGCACATTCCGCATTTCAATGCCTACACATTGACATATCGTGTAAGTGAATTATAGACCCAGCTGAAGTGTAACCGTAACGGCTGAATCGGATAAGCTATCTTTCTCTATCTTAGCTCTCTCAAAAAGTCCAAGAAGATCTGCACAAATCGGAGACGACAAGAACATCACGCCATTGTACAGCTGTACGGAAATTCAGCGGCTGGAAGTTCACCCTAAGCCCGCATACTTCTCGGTTCGCTGTGATCAATTTGCGATCTAAGAATTGACATTTCTGACCGCTCTAAGACGAAGCGAGCGAGTTTGCGAATAATCGCAAAGTTTTTCTTTTGCCAAGGCGAACTCGTGCAAAAGTAAAGTCATACACAACCTCCCCAAGCTTAAGAAGTAATTCTCTTGTCTTTATAATTATCAATTATTAAAAGTGGTGAGTTATAAAAGGGGTTTAAAAAACTTGTGACCATAGGACCGCAATACTGTCACGTAAGACCCCAAGGGCGGTCAAGTCACATCCACTCAGGTTAGCCAACATTAGCCAGATTCCCCACAGTGAACGGAATCGACCACGCAATTCAGGACGCATTAAGAAAAGGTAGATATCGGCATTAGTGCGCCCAAAGCTGGCCATGGCTTACAAAATTTTATTTAAAATTAATTCAAAATTATTCAAATATTTATAAAAGAATACTTATTTTTCCAACAATTATAGGTATTATATATGATTTAAATAACTAAACAGTATAAATTTTAAATGAGCTACAAATTGTTTCGAAAGTTAAGCATATGGCTATTAAATTAATACATCATGTAATTGGGCTTAGAATGGATATTTCAAAAAATGTCGGCTATGCCGTACTTATAACATTCTTTGTTAGCTGTGATTCCAACGTATTCGACAGGCCTATGGACTTGCTGTTAATGTCTAAGTGGGTTATGTATAGTTGCTTGAATAGCATCAATCCAAAGCCAAGCACATATACTGAACCCTTCCATCGACAAAATACTTCTTATTGATAAGGACTATAACAGGATTTGATTACTAGGTAAATAAAAATAAAAAAACGCCTCCTCTTATCCAACGTATTCGACAGGCCTGTGGACTTGCTGTTAATGTCTAAGTGGGTTATGTATAGTTGCTTGAATAGCATCGATCCAAAGCCAAGCACACATACTGAACCCTTCCATCGACAAAATAATTTATATTGATAAGGACTATAACAGGACTTGATTACTAGGTAAATAAAAATAAAAAGCATCCTCTTATCCTAAGACGGGCAGATTGGGTATATTTATGCCCAGGTGGTGACCCAGATTTTAACAAGATATTTTTAAGGTGGAGTTAACAGTTTGGCCTTAACGTTTAATGATAAGAGTTGATGCGCGGCTCGACACGAGATTTAATCCTCCACGCCGTAAGATACCGCAATATCAACTTGCAGTGATCGCTGGGGTTGTTAAATTGAGAACTAATTTTAAGTTAGATTTGACGCACGGCTTGCCTCGAGCTTTAAGCCTGCTCCACGCGGTAGCAGCCAGGATCCCAGGAAGCTACCGGCAATATATTAACACATAACTTTGGCGTTCCTAGTATGTTTACGATTAGTAATCGAAATCCAAATTTCCCTATGCTTATTTCGTGGTATCACGACTCGTTAGAGGTTAGGGTCGCGGTCAAGATCGTACCCGGATTTCTTGATTAAATTACTTTAGGTGAGGGTGGCGCAAAATTTAGGCTGTTATTGATCTCTGATTTGGTTATGAACACTTACACGGAGCACTACAGTTTTCTTCGAAGCTAAAACGAGTGAGCTTTTGCCGAATAATCAGAATTGAAAGAAAGAAATTACGAAATTATCGCTTAATATTTTCCTGAGTCAAAGGGCTGCCATCCTGTTGCGGAAATAGTATACTATTTTTCCTCGATAGATTATAAACATAAATTCTGGTCCAATAAATTCCACACCCCTACACATGTCCTAATTTAGAATATTGCTCTCCCGTTTGGAGTCTCAAATATCAAGTAAGACATTGATCGAATTGAGTCGGTACAAAAAAATTTCTTCTTTTCGCCCTTCGTGGTTTAAAATGGGATCATACTCTAGTAGATTACTATTGCTTAATTTACCTTCTCTTGTAAATCGTAAAATCATGCTTGGAACTGTTTTTTATGCATAATCTTGTCAAAGGTGGTATTGACTCCATAGAATTGGTAAGCCGCCTAACTTTTAATGTGCTTTTTGACCAACCCGCAACTACCATCTCTTAACTTGCCAAGATGTACATTTTAGTCTTCCTTACTCCTTTCGTGTTTTTTGTAATAATATAAAAATCTGTATAATCAAATTTTCATTTCAACCTTTATCCCCGTCTTAAAAACTACAATTCCACAATTTTAACATCTTTGCATGGTACTTAGTCTTAGTTTTTTTAAAAATGTCTCTATATTATGTTATTTGTGTTTTCCTCGTGAACTCGATAATTACCCACAATGATAAAAGGGCCCGCGCGTGCTTGGTTTCGTTGGTCCACTTGTTTGTTCTGTTTACAGTGCAACAACGTTCAACAATAATTTATTTATTTATTTATTCATTTATTCGCCAATGGATATATCCTTATCTGGCTATCAGCTAACTTAACTTAAAACTAAGTATTAATTAAAAAATATTCCCTAAGTAATTGCCTAAGCACATCCTTCTTGGATCCCCAAACCAAACGAATACTTAGTGGCAAAGAGTTAAAAAGTCTTAAAGTTCTTAAGATTGGCTCATTACGCGCATAGTTAGTCCTCGCAGCACTTTCAAAAAATGGGATGATGGTACGGAGACTCCTGGCAGGGATATTGAATTTAATTGAGCTTAATATTAATGGACTATCTATATTACCAATTACACCATCATTAATAAAGAGCAAGCTCGCTATCGAACGGCGATCTTCTAGACTGCAGGTATGCAGAAGGCAACAGTGGCTAGAGTAAGCTGGCAAAGGTTCCGAAAAGTTTAACGGCTGAAGTGCAAATTTTAGGTACTTTTTCTGCAGCCTCTCAATTCTATTGATATGGACAACACTTGACGGGTTCCAAATAAAGGAAGCATATTCCACTCTTGAACGCACAAAAGCTGATAACACTGTCAGTCGTGAGTACGGGTCCTTAAAAAGTATGGTGTTTCTCTTGACTAATCCGAACATTGCATATGCCTTCGGCAGAACATGGTTCATATAGTTAATAAACAAAAATTTACTGTCGAAAAGGACCCCAAGATCCATAATCTCAGTAAGTGCAGAGAGTGAATGGTTATTGATAACATATATAGAAAGAATATTTAAGATACATTTACTATAGCGAACAACATAAAATTTATTTAGGTTGAGAGGTAAATAGTTCTGAATACACCATAAACTGATTTTGTTCAAGTCCGATTGTAGCAAATAGCTGTCATTTAAGGAATTCACTCGCATGTATATTTTAAGGTCATCCGCATAAAGAAGATACTTGGCAGATTGAATGCAGAAACAAATATCATTAATGAAAATATGAAAAGCAAAGGACCAAGAGAACTGCCTTGAGGAAGACCAGAGGTTGCTTCAAAGAGGTTAGAAACAAACCCGCTGACCTCAACATGATAGGATCGTTTTGCCAAATAAGAAGAGATCCAATTTAGAAAAGAGCGGTGAATACCAAGCTTAAAAAGTTTTGCTTGCAAGGCAGAGTGAGAAACCTTATCAAAAGCCTTGGCGAAATCAGTATAAACTGTGTCCATTTGGGAATGTAACTCAAAGGCTTGTATGAAATGTTTAGCGAAAATAGCTAAATTCGAGGTAGTAGAACGACCAGGCATGAACCCGTGCTGATTAGGGTCAATATAAGTACGTATCAGGAAGGATAATATTTTAACTACATTTCTCTCGAATAGCTTGGCAATGTAATTAGAAACCTCAGACTTGCTTCCGCCTTTATGAACCGGTAAAATTTAGGCAATTTTCCATCTAGAAATAAATTTACACTGAAGTAGCGAAGACGAGAAGATCATCTTAAGGGGTTCAAGAAGACTGTGATAAAATTTTTTAAGAAAAAATGAAGAAACTCCATCAATGTCAGGCTTAATGGAGTCGACAAATTGTGAAATAGCTTCAGAAATGTCATCATCATTAATTTCAAGGGAACCAATATTACACATTTCTGGAATGTTATTTAGAATTTGCTGGTCATTCCAGTCACAAGCAGGCTCAAAATTGGCCGAAAAAAGGAAGCAAATAAGTTTGCCATATTTATCCCAGAATTAGCTGTAGTATTGTTATATTACACAGTTGACGGTATGGAAGAGTAAGATTTCTTTGAATTAATAAAACGCCAGAACACATTTGGATTTGACTTTAAGCTATTTTCAATGTCGGAAATGTATTGATTATAAAGAAATTTATTAAGAAACTCAAATTCCCGCTTATGCTGTCTATATCTATCACGATCCAATGGATAACCCCATCTAATGAACCGTTTATAGAACTTATTTCTTAGATTTTTATATTTCTGGAGACCTTTTGTATACCAAGGAAGCCTATAGGAACCCCGTACCTTGATTGAACACGTGCTGTCAAGAATATTTTTTAAAGCGACAAGAAAGTTATTGTAATTGGTCTCAATGCAAGCATTTGATAGCAAGGAAAACCCAATCCATAGACGTGAGGCAATCACTTACGGCAACCAAGCTGGCATGATCAAAATTATACATAGGAATAAAGTTAACAACTGGTAAGAAATTATAAAATTCAATATTAAAGCATAAGGGCTTATGATGAACACCACAACTAGAAATACTAAATTCAGCAAGGATTACCGAGGAATGAACAATAGAATTGATGAAGTAGCCTATGCAAATCATTACAGATGTAATTTATCTGGGTGAGGCCCATACTATAACAATCATCGATAACAATAATTTCATGTGGCTGGTGTACATTGCCAGGCACCATAGCAAGGGATTGCTGATCGCAATACCATACAACAGATCCCAAATTAAAATCTCCTGTCACAACAAGACCAACAGAGTCATCTATGCTGGCATGTAGGCAGGCAATGTTATTCATATGCGCCTGATAAAGCGTAAAGTCACTTCCAGGGGGAATATAAGAAGCAACTATTACAGTCTTCCCAGACAATCCAGATACCTCAACAGCCAACTGGTCCAGAAGAGAGTCCTCGTTTGAAAGTACAGCTGCGCAGCAGGAGAAGGTACGACGGACAGCCACGATGACGCCTCCACCTCTCTCGCACTTCGTTCTGCTGAAGTCTCTATCCTTGCGATAGACATGGAATAAAGCGCCAATATGAGGAGCGCGCTACTATCATATGCAATGGGTACATCAGAAAAAACAGCCGTCAAGAGCGACTGAGCGTACGAAGCTGCATGATGATGAGAGAGCGAAACTCCGAAGAGAGCGCCGTATTGTTGTTGATGCGAAAACAGCTGCGGCTGCGCGCCTTGATTCGAAACGATGTAGAGGACGAGCGGCCTGTTGTTGTTGGTGAAGAGGTTGAGAACTGCAGTTATAAATGATGCACGAAAGTGAACCAATAATGACGTCAGAGCCAGTGACGTCGATTACTGGGGGTTTTTTGATGGAAGCTTGGCAGGGGTAGATGTACGCAATGGTTCACCACCCAATGTGTCCACCACGGTCGACTCCAAGTGCTCTCTCTCCCTGTGGATGAATCGGCTCACCTTAACTGATTGTGGCCAGAAATCAACGCTGAAGACAGTCTGATAATACTGCTCCGGACTCCAAGCTTAAAATTAATGAACTTCAGTGAGGTAAGATCTACATCTTTTTTTGTTAGTGAATAGCATGGTGTCAGAATTTACTTTTAACTTGTCAGAAACAAACTTGCACAGCGCCTCTGGCTTTGTGTTTACAGCGAATTTGCCAATATGCAAAAATCTTTTGCTGGGCAATACTGCAAGTTTATCACAAGCGAGCGCCGAACCAATAATATGCTTCTTGTTGTTACGATTCTTTTTATTTTTCTTGGAGACAACCGTAAAGCCCTCATTGGGAGGGTTATGGTCTGACACAACGGGATTGATATGATGGGAAGTAGATGAAGCCGGAGGTTTATTGGCAACTTTTTTCTTCTTCCACTTGTTGGTGTTAACATTAGCCGGGGCATCCACAGATTCAGGAAAAGCGATTTGAAACTTTGTATTTAAGTGCAGGTATAGGCTTTTAAGTTCACGAAGTTCTTCAATGATTTCGTCTGTTTTTGAGTGCGAATCATTGCTCACTACACAGCTATCACATTGCCATAACAGATTTGGAATAATAGTTAGCAATTTTATTGCCTCTTCAGGCAAATTAACACAAGAAGTGTGGAAAGTGCGATGACAAAGCGATGAACATCGAACTGCCTCAAAACTGCGAAGATGCGCATGCGTAACGGCAACATTGCACTCAGAGCACGTAAATAAGGTCATAACGAAATGAAAAACGCGTCTGCTCGCAACGAAAGCTGATCAGAGACTATACATATATATAACCATTAGTGTTGAATGGTATTTTCTTTCAAAAAAGCATTTTTTTTAATGAAAATCTCAAAAAAATAACTGTAATTTAGTTTGGATATAAAAAAAAAGAAAAAAAAAAAAAAATAAAAAAAATAATAAATAAATAAATAAATAAAAATAATAGCTCCATTATAAAAATTGTTGCACACACAATATAACAGCTATATGTTTTTCGATTTGTGGGCGTTAGAGTATGCGTGGCTACGTTTTGAAATAAACTCGCGCTGCGTAGAAAAAACTAGAATCTGCATGCCAATTCCCAAAAGTCCTAAATATGTTTTAGTCAAGTTAATAATAAATCAAAAATAGCGTAAGGGTCGAATACAGTAAATAAATTTGCTATCATTTTACGTTTATTGAATTGAAAGAGAATATGTCGGGGTAAAAACATTTTATCTAATTCAAATATACAGGAAGCCATTGACTCCCAGCATCGACGCAATTCTTCCGGAAGTGGATCGTCCCACCCGAGCTTTCACAACCAAATTTAATGTATATTTATTTTAGCTTACGTTGTCATTGGGATTAGTAAACCAAGATGGTCACAAAGGCGCGCTGAGAAAGACAAAATAGACCGCTAGGTAGGGCGCTGATGCCGTCCCATATGTAATTGTTGTCAGTCGATATGCTTGCACAAGCTCTGTTGGACCTACTCTCCATTTAATCATCTGGAATTGACGCTGACTATCATCGATCTCAAATTGCCGATACATTAGTGCAGAAATTGCATATGCAGGAAGACGAAAGCGAAACCATAAGCAAATCATTTAAAGATAGCTGGGTTGACGACTTACACGATGCGTCAAAAACAACGCTTAATTTCGTTCTCGAACTTTGCGGTCTCAGTACCCACTGGTCTGGGATAAACAAGTGTGCTTCACTGGGGATACCACTGACGGCTAGTGACATGTGCCCTAAGGCTAGATACTTCTTCATGAATGCAATATATAAAGATTGGACTTCAGGTTGTTCTTGAATCCTTCTTTCTAAAGATACAAATCTTTGTTTGGCAGATTCGAATGCTCAAAAAATAACTGTAATTTAGTTTGGATATAAAACAAAAAGAAAAAAAATAAAATAAAAATAAAAAAAAATAATAAATAAATAAATAAATAAAAATAATAGCTCCATTATAAAAATTGTTGCACACACAATATAACAGCTTTATGTTTTTCGATTTGTGGGCGTTAGAGTATGCCTGGCTACGTTTTGAAATAAACTCGCGCTGCGTAGAAAAAACTAGAATCTGCATGCCAATTCCCAAAAGTCCTAAATATGTTTTAGTCAAGTTAATAATAAATCAAAAATAGCGTAAGGGTCGAATACAGTAAATAAGTTTGCTATCATTTTACGTTTATTGAATTGAAAGAGAATATGTCGGGGTAAAAACATTTTATCTAATTCAAATATACAGGAAGCCATTGACTCCCAGCATCGACGCAATTCTTCCGGAAGTGGATCGTCCCACCCGAGCTTTCACAACCAAATTTAATGTATATTTATTTTAGCTTACGTTGTCATTGGGATTAGTAAACCAAGATGGTCACAAAGGCGCGCTGAGAAAGACAAAATAGACCGCTAGGTAGGGCGCTGATGCCGTCCCATATGTAATTGTTGTCAGTCGATATGCTTGCACAAGCTCTGTTGGACCTACTCTCCATTTAATCATCTGGAATTGACGCTGACTATCATCGATCTCAAATTGCCGATACATTAGTGCAGAAATTGCATATGCAGGAAGACGAAAGCGAAACCATAAGCAAATCATTTAAAGATAGCTGGGTTGACGACTTACACGATGCGTCAAAAACAACGCTTAATTTCGTTCTCGAACTTTGCGGTCTCAGTACCCACTGGTGTGGGATAAACAAGTGTGCTTCACTGGGAATACCACTGTCGGCTAGTGACATGTGCCCTAAGGCTAGATACTTCTTCATGAATGCAATATATAAAGATTGGACTTCAGGTTGTTCTTGAATCCTTCTTTCTAAAGATACAAATCTTTGTTTGGCAGATTCGAATGCTCAAAAAATAACTGTAATTTAGTTTGGATATAAAAAAAAAAGAAAAAAAAAATAAAATAAAAATAAAAAAAAATAATAAATAAATAAATAAATAAAAATAATAGCTCCATTATAAAAATTGTTGCACACACAATATAACAGCTTTATGTTTTTCGATTTGTGGGCGTTAGAGTATGCGTGGCTACGTTTTGAAATAAACTCGCGCTGCGTAGAAAAAACTAGAATCTGCATGCCAATTCCCAAAAGTCCTAAATATGTTTTAGTCAAGTTAATAATAAATCAAAAATAGCGTAAGGGTCGAATACAGTAAATAAATTTGCTATCATTTTACGTTTATTGAATTGAAAGAGAATATGTCGGGGTAAAAACATTTTATCTAATTCAAATATACAGGAAGCCATTGACTCCCAGCATCGACGCAATTCTTCCGGAAGTGGATCGTCCCACCCGAGCTTTCACAACCAAATTTAATGTATATTTATTTTAGCTTACGTTGTCATTGGGATTAGTAACCAAGATGGTCACAAAGGCGCGCTGAGAAAGACAAAATAGACCGCTAGGTAGGGCGCTGATGCCGTCCCATATGTAATTGTTGTCAGTCGATATGCTTGCACAAGCTCTGTTGGACCTACTCTCCATTTAATCATCTGGAATTGACGCTGACTATCATCGATCTCAAATTGCCGATACATTAGTGCAGAAATTGCATATGCAGGAAGACGAAAGCGAAACCATAAGCAAATCATTTAAAGATAGCTGGGTTGACGACTTACACGATGCGTCAAAAACAACGCTTAATTTCGTTCTCGAACTTTGCGGTCTCAGTACCCACTGGTCTGGGATAAACAAGTGTGCTTCACTGGGGATACCACTGACGGCTAGTGACATGTGCCCTAAGGCTAGATACTTCTTCATGAATGCAATATATAAAGATTGGACTTCAGGTTGTTCTTGAATCCTTCTTTCTAAAGATACAAATCTTTGTTTGGCAGATTCGAATGCTCAAAAAATAACTGTAATTTAGTTTGGATATAAAACAAAAAAAAAAAAAAAATAAAAATAAAAAAAATAATAATAAATAAATAAATAAAAATAATAGCTCCATTATAAAAATTGTTGCACACACAATATAACAGCTTTATGTTTTTCGATTTGTGGGCGTTAGAGTATGCGTGGCTACGTTTTGAAATAAACTCGCGCTGCGTAGAAAAAACTAGAATCTGCATGCCAATTCCCAAAAGTCCTAAATATGTTTTAGTCAAGTTAATAATAAATCAAAAATAGCGTAAGGGTCGAATACAGTAAATAAGTTTGCTATCATTTTACGTTTATTGAATTGAAAGAGAATATGTCGGGGTAAAAACATTTTATCTAATTCAAATATACAGGAAGCCATTGACTCCCAGCATCGACGCAATTCTTCCGGAAGTGGATCGTCCCACCCGAGCTTTCACAACCAAATTTAATGTATATTTATTTTAGCTTACGTTGTCATTGGGATTAGTAACCAAGATGGTCACAAAGGCGCGCTGAGAAAGACAAAATAGACCGCTAGGTAGGGCGCTGATGCCGTCCCATATGTAATTGTTGTCAGTCGATATGCTTGCACAAGCTCTGTTGGACCTACTCTCCATTTAATCATCTGGAATTGACGCTGACTATCATCGATCTCAAATTGCCGATACATTAGTGCAGAAATTGCATATGCAGGAAGACGAAAGCGAAACCATAAGCAAATCATTTAAAGATAGCTGGGTTGACGACTTACACGATGCGTCAAAAACAACGCTTAATTTCGTTCTCGAACTTTGCGGTCTCAGTACCCACTGGTGTGGGATAAACAAGTGTGCTTCACTGGGAATACCACTGTCGGCTAGTGACATGTGCCCTAAGGCTAGATACTTCTTCATGAATGCAATATATAAAGATTGGACTTCAGGTTGTTCTTGAATCCTTCTTTCTAAAGATACAAATCTTTGTTTGGCAGATTCGAATGAATTTCGATCTGAAGGGGCAACCCGAGGGTAATCTTGTAACGGTTTGATTAAATAATTTCTCGCAAAACTGTTGTTCTGGGGTACAAATTTTTTGATGCGACGTTAGGAATTTTCTCGAGCTCCCAAAACTTCTGCACGTTGACATCGAGGGATGACTCTTGTAGCGTGGTTAAATGACAGCTAGAGTCTTTTGGCTGACTAGTCAGGGACTTAATCGGCCTGATACAACCAACCCAAACACAGTATTTTGCAATGACAGTTTATCACATCCTTTAATGTGGCCTTCAGCTAGTAAGTCAAAAATTGCATCTGCACCTGGTAGTAAATATACGTTTTGTGGTTTGTAAAATAATGGATCAGCTAACGAAAGGGGCTGTGGAATGCCTAGCTCCAAGTCCTGAAATGCCTTTTCTGGTTGATATGATGAAATGGATGGTAAAACGCATAATTCTGCTGACATCTGGAAGTAGCTGGTGCGAGAACATATATTTAGGTTTGTACACAGGTCTTAGTTAAAGAATTTAATTTCCCTATTCCAAGCAATCGGATCGGTTGTGGCGTGAGAGAAAAGGAAACATAACGATGCAGAAAACTGTTGTGAGGCTTATTACAGACTTGGCAGTGTGATAACTTGCAAGATGAAACAATTTGCCCTCGTTAAAGGCAGGTAATACAAAGTCGCGAAACCTTGGCGAGTTTAAAGCGGTTGCCAACCGAAAGCGCAGTGAATGAGGAACAGGCACTGATCGCGTGATCGTTTGACTTACAGAACACTCACTTGGTTGTCTAAACATGCTCCATTTGATTAACTGCTAAAAATGAAGTAGTGCTCTTCTTCTGCCGGCTATTTAATATTTAGTGTGTTGTTTCTTAAGTCTTGTTGTTAAGTTGAGCTTCTAAGAGATTGAAGAAGAGCCCGAGTAGTAACACATAAATCTTCCAGGTCTTCACTGGATGCCAAATTAATTTAGTCTAATAATCACTGTATAATAAATGCCTTTTTCACGTAAGCGTTAAGTACATCAATCAGTTATTACCACTGCCAAATTAATTTAGTCTAATAATCACTGTATAATAAATGCCTTTTTCACGTAAGCGTTAAGTACATCAATCAGTTATTACCACTGCGATTTTTGGGAGTCTAATTTATACGAGCCGGCCACAGTACTGTACTTTTTCTCTGTTATCGAGCTTACCGCTCTAAAAATGGAATGGAAGATAACCTTTTCGGGCTGCTGCGTCTGTGTGTAGACATGTGCTCCGCCAGTTATATACAGCTGTTTTTTTTATTTAATTGATACTTAAATATATAGAAGAAAGTTCCGCTCCCGCGGAACTGCCGCAAAGCTTTACTTCGCGGGGCGGATGGCGGTCAGGTCCTCGTCTGGATCTAAAGCTTCAATTTTGCTGTCGGCGCCTCAAGTGTTGCAGAATGACTGTTGGGCCATATGGGCAACAGCATTCCATTTGGCTGCGCTGTCCAGAATGTATTCCGCCGTTATCGGACAATTCGTTACTGCTTCCGTTAGTGCCCGTTCTCTTGCGTGGAGGGGGCAGGTAAAAAATGCATGCTCCCCATCGTCGCCATATGGGTCCCTTTAGAGCTTAAACCTAAACAGGTACGCCTTAAAGTAACCGTGCCCGGTGATCATCTGCGCAGTGTAAAAAACCACCTTTCCTTTGGTTTAGCCAAGGAGCTATGCTGCGGATCAGCCTGTGTGCCCATCGTCTATATAATACATTGCACTGTCTGCTGTACGTTTGGCACTTCATAGACTCGGTCCAAATAGGCCCTCTCGTGTTAGCCATCAGTCTTGAGATGGCTACTTTAGCATTGGACGTTTTGGCTGCTGCGCAGTTTAAGTGGCGCTTGTAGGTTAGCCTGTGGTCAATCAGAACTCCAATGTACTTGATCGCTGGGGTGGACTCCATGACTGCTGTGCCGGCTCGTAAACGTATCTTCTTGACCACTTTCTTACTGCTTATGAGCATCGTCTCCGTTTTTTGATTCGCCAGTGTAAGCCCGTTGCCTGCGAGCCAGCTCATCAGCATGTCGATTGAGCGGCTGCATTCCTCGGCTAGGACGTCTAGTTTTTTTGCCACCGTTAGCAACGCTATATCGTCCGCAAAGCCCACTACCGTGAAGCCATCGGGTAGATTTAGCCTAAGGATCGCGTCATACATGACGTTCCATAGGATGTGACCTAGTACCGAGTCTTGGGGTACGCCTCTGGTCACCTAGTGATCGTTTACGCCAGCGTCGGAGCTGTAGATAAGTACGCGATCCCTGAAATAGTCTGCTGTCATTTGTATCAGGTAGTCCGAAATCCCCCTGCGCTGGAGTGCGCCAAGCCCAAGTCTCCTGTTGGCCGTGCTAAATGCGGTTTTCACGCCCAGGGTGAAGATAAGGCAGCACTTCTTAGCGCCTACCCGCCACCTCTCTCCTTCGATGTGTCACCTCTTGATTGGCGTCGATAGTGCTTCGCTTCTTCCGGAAGCCGTATTAGAGGTCAGACAGCGCATCGCGTTCTTTGAACTCCTTCTCCAGGCGGTTGCAGATGATGCGTTCGAATATTTTCCCCATTGTATTGAGCACACATCGGGGTCTGTATAACGATGGGTCAACGCTTTTCTTCCCTGGTTTTGGTATAAGCGAGTCATTGCCGCCGGTGTACATCTGCACGAAAAGGCGCATGTGGGATGCAACGATGACATGCAGTGCAGTGTTGGGAATTTTATCTGGACCAGAGGCTTTGGTTTTCTTCATTGTGGCTAGGGCGCTCAGAACTTCCACTTCGCTGGCTAGCACCGTTCTTCCTGTGTCCACGCGGGGTGGAAGTAGTGGGCGCTGCGCGGGAACAGGGTGGACACTATTGTGCCTAGCAGTACCGGGCAAGTTGGGGTCGGCCGCCTGTTTAGCTTTCCCTTGACCATCCTGTAAGCTGACCCAAATGGTTCGGAATCCGCCGCATCGCACAGTTCCTGGAAGCACCTGGCCTTGCTTGCTTTTATGGCATCCTTCAGTGCCATTTTCTTAGCCCTGAAGTGAGTATCAGTTAGCTTCTGGATAAGGCGAGCTCTGCATCTCTGGCTTCTGCGCCTGGCAGACAAGCACTCTCTCCTAGCCGTGGTTATCTCCTCGTTCCACCATGGGACTGACCCAGGTCTTTGCGTCGTCGTTAGTATCGTCGTGGTATCCTCCATTCGTGGTACATCTTCATCGACGTTCAGGGAGTCTGTAGGACGTTTGCCGGCTTGTGGAGTGGGGGAGCTGTTCTCCGTCTCGGTGATGATTGCTGCGTAGTCGCTATGGGTGTACAGGTCCGCGACTCTCCAGGCACAGTTTCTGGCAAGCTCGGTGCTAGCGAAGGTCAGGTCGATGATTGACTCCCGACCAGCCTTGCTAAAGGTGCACCTATTCCCTTCGTTGTAGGGGCAGACATTCAGCGGAGCCATGGCATCAAGGAGTATGGTCCCTCGCTGCGTCGTTTTATCGCTGCCCCATGCAGTAGACAATGCGTTAAAGTCACCTGCGATCAGGACAGGGGATCTTCCACGCGCGTCCTGGGCAATTTCGTGCACCCTGAAGACGTTTATATGTACGCTCGGGGCTATGTAGCAGCTAGGATTTTCACCCTAGTGTAGCCAGTCCTGGATGCCACTTGTCATGTGTCCCGGGTGTTGCCCACAACTCCATATGGCTACGCCAGCATCAGTGCTCTGTTGCCAGACACCTTCTGGTTTTGCCTTGTACGGCTCGCTGATGATTGCAATATCTACGCGCTGGTCGATCACCGTCTGCGAAAGCAGGTCTTGTGCTGCTCTGCAGTAATTCAGGCTAAGCCGAAGGAACTTAACCATTCTGTATTTGGCTCCCCCGTTACCAGACTGCATCAGGTGCAGGGGAGGCGTTAAGCTGCCTTGCGCTAGGGGTCGAGACCCTGGTGTGGGTCTTAGACAACCTCTCGCTGATCTCAGCCTGCAGCGCCTTCATGTCTTGCAGAGAGTCAATCGTTGCCTGCGTCGCACTCCAGCACTGCCATCAGTCGCACTGTTAACCAGCAGTGTACTGTTACGCGAGGCGCTGTAAGCTCGCTCTAACCACAGCGCTGTGAGCGAGGAGGAGTCTGTAGAGGGCGGGACTCGAAGGGCGTGCCAGGAACCTCCCCCCTGACCCCCCTGACCACCCCCTGCACAAGACTTTAAGGGCGCCAGGAAGCTTCGCAAGCGCAGACCTTGGTACGTACCTGTGTCCCCAAGTTTCCACTTTCAGGAGAATTTTTACGACGTTTTGGATAAGTTTTCAGAGCTCGGAAAAACTCGACTTAACAGCTGTGTAAATGTGCGTGTATTTTCTACTATGACACCAAATTCCATTTATATGCCCAATTTCAAATGAACAGTTTGAAAACACTGCAATATGTTACCTGGTATTGAGTACTGGCGAGCTGTTATGTGCAACTACAGAAACCCATGTATTTCAATTGTTTGAAATTATTAACAATGTTATTGCAATTTAACTCCAGTCCAAAATCCAAGGAGTACGCGTATCTGTTGAGTATAATTTTCCAACAGTCTTCAGTGGCTTTATTGAAATTCTCTTCTTCATAGTTCTGATCTTAACATTCAGTGTTTACATTCTTTTACTTCCGTGCTTACAGTTTTATTTATTTTTTGATTTACTTTAATGTTGAACTAATTCCGCGTAATAACTTAACAGACGTAATTTAAAAGTTTTTCAAATCGTTTTTTCAAACGTATATCCCTTAAACTGTAAATTTTCGTTATCCCTCATATGATTGATCCTTCTGATCCTTCTTCCATTTGACATAAGCAAAGATATAGACATGGTAGCATTGCATTGTGTGGGTTTCATTTACTTCTCTGCCCCAAGACAATTAACCTTAAATAAAAGACTGTGCACGACAAATACCACGTTTTTATTTAGTTACATATTTCAAAGTTTTTTAATTTTTTTTTTCCTTGACTTACACAGTGGCTCACATGCATATTTGAACCAAACACAAATAAAAATTAATACAGCCTTTTAAAACTGAACGAGCTTTCCAAAACATTTTAAATGGGTAATTATGCATTTATTCTTTTCTTTCATAACTGTGCAACATTTTCAAGGTCATTGATTCTGAACCAATTTATAAAAATTGCTGCTGAAAGTACTTCTAAAACTATAAATTTTGCATTATTACTTTTGCCAAATTGGTTGTTGCTTAATCTAGTATTTCGAAACCTTTTTTGATATTTTAATAATGCTATATCTCGTAAACCGGGAAAAATGTTTTTTTTTGTTTCTTCAGCAAATGTGTAGGTACAGATTGTTAAAAAAAGTTCCATCCTCTTTCACAATATCGCAAAACTCACAATTTTCAAAAAGATATATACCCTTGCAGAGGGTATTATAATTTCAGTCAGAAGTTTGCAACGCAGTGAAGGATACATTTCAAACCCTATATAGTATAAATATTCTTGATCAGCATGACTAGGAGAGTCGATCCAGCCATGTCCGTCTGTCCGTCCGTTTCTACGCGAACTAGTCTCTCAGTTCTAAAGCTATCTGCATGAATCTTTCCCAAAAGTCCCGAGCCGGATCGGACGACTATAGCATATAGCTCCCATAGGAACAATCGGAAAAATATATGAAAAAAATTATAACTTTGCTAGTTTTTAATTTTTTGTTTAGTTCTTCTACATTTAGTAATCGTTAAATATTTCAGAATTACGGTTTAAATTTCATCAAAATCGGACGACTATAGCATATAGCTTCAATAGGAACAATCGGAAAAATAAATGAAAAAAAATATAACTTTGCTGTTTTTTAATTTTTTTTGTAGTTCTTCGGCATATAGCAATGGTTAAATATTTCAGAATTATGGTTTAAGTTTCATCAAAATCGGACGACTATATTATGTAGCTCCCATGGGAACAATAGAAATATTGAAAACAATTTTTTTTTATTTTGTAATTTTTTTTTTAAATTCTTTTTGATTAATTAATAATTTGACAGTTAAAAATAACGCTTTCAATTTTATTAAAATCGGAAAACGATATCATGTAGCTGTCATAAGAACTTTTAAATAATTGAGCTGCAAATCATCACACCTTCAAGTAAATCATAATTTTAATTTTTTCAAGGATATTTATTATCTTGAATAGCTGCAAGGGTATATGAACTTCGGCTTGCCGAAGTTTTCTTCCATTCTTGTTTTAATTTTTTTTAGTTCTTCGACATTTAGTAATGGTTAAATAGTTCAGAATAACGGTTTCAATTTCATCAAAATGGGACCACTATATCATATACATAGCTCCCATGGAAATAATAAAAATATAAAAAAATAAATATTTTAAAAATTTAACTTTTTTATTTTGTAATTTTTTTTTTAACAGATCGGAATTACGCTTTTAATTTTATTAAAATCGGAAAACGATATCGAATAGCTGTCATAATTGAGCTGCAAATCATCATAGCTTCACTGCTTTTAAAATTATACGTAAGTAAATCTTAATTTTAATGTTTTAGGGAATATTTAATTTTTGAAATAGCTGCAAGGGTATTTAAACTTCGGCTTGCCGAAGTTTGCTTCCTTTTTCCTTTTTATTCAATAAAATAAGAATTAAAAGTAATAAAAAACCAAGTTGCCAGCAAAAAAAGGGAACCAAAGATAATGCAAAGATTGGATGGATTAAGATTACACAGTGAACCAATATTATAGGATATTACAGAAATATTGCCGCCACCGCCTTTGAATGTTTGAAGACCATGTTCCCAAAACTTATCAACGATAGAATAAAATCTTTATACTTTAATGTATTTTTATGAAATAATATTTAGCTTTTGTGGTCCATCGTTCACTCTCAATTAGTAGAAAATGCAGAAAATACGAATATTCAATGTATGATTGAAATTTATTGGTGATTTTAGCATAAAAACCTTTAAAAAAGAAACGATTTTTACAGCTCAGAATGCATACAAAGCACTTACGTTTTGATTGAGTTCAAGCGATAAAGCAAGTTCAAAACTGATCTCTTTCTTTGCCCCTCAGACATGAGCCCAAGGCACATCTTACAAGCAACGAGATCGAACATTTCCTCTTCTTCTTCGGCCTCCTTATATATTTTAATTTTCTCCTTTTCATTTACACATTCAGCATTTTGCAACATATATATTCAAAACTATTTTAATTAAATATGAAAAAAAAAA